>NC_052518.1:100347198-100393291 GCF_014356525.2 Nilaparvata lugens
TTCTCAATAATCCGATAGATATCTTCATTCTGAGTAAACGGAATACCCACTATTTCTATATTGTTTTTACGCGTGTATTGCTGCACATCACTGATCTCCTGTCTAGCTAGCCACAAATCCTCGTTAAGTTTTTGTTTTTCACTTTCAGACCCTCACATTCCGCTTCTAGGTTTCCTATATCCAATTGCACTTTGCTCAGATCACTTCGAAGTCCATTTAAAGCTGTTGTGTTTGAGTTTACCGCACTTTCTAATGATGAAATAGTCTTAGTGTTAGCATCTAGTTTCGAGTCCACTTTGATTTTGAGGTTCTTAATCGCTTGTAGGATGGAATTCGTATCAGAAGACGGCACAGGCCCAGGCTTGAAGCAGTCGTCACACTGCCATGTGTCTTTTTCACACCTAGAGCAGCTAGTTTCGCTGCCGTGTGTACACGCATGCACGCTACGTGATAAGTTTTTTTACAACTTGTGCACTTTATTAAATCGGCATTGTCTTGGAAATCCGAATTGCACTTTGAGCACGACATGACTGAGAATATAGAACACGACTGTTGACTGAGAATATAAATTTAATACAATAAAGTACGTCCGAAAATTAAATAAAAACACGGATGGGTTAACGCCTTTAGCACGCTTGGACAGATGGGGAGCAAGCCGAGCGGGCACGATGTTCACTAAACTACTTGACAGAATGGCATGAAACTTTGGGAATATGTTGTGTGAATACTGGGGGATGGTTTCTGACCAGAAATTTTAATAAGGGGGCTAAAGTAGAATAAAATTGGGCAAGTAAACTCAAAATCAGCTGTTTTTCCCCCCTCCCCATCCCCCGCCATCATCCCCCACCTGCCCCCTGGCCTAGGCAGGGTTGGGGGGTCACATGACAGTTGGTTAGTGATGTCATCAGCTGTTCAGTGACGTCACTTCAAAATTACTATCATCAGATACTCTGTACACCTCGATACAGATGACATTAAGCTCAACTATTTGTACTGCTGAGATCTCGCAGACATGCTGCACTGACAGTTCAATTAAATAATCTACTTCGAATCCAGTCAGATCATTTTTCAAAAATATAGCAGACCCACCTCCTTTACCATGAGCTTAAAATATAAAATAATTAAGATTAAGAACATCAAGACAGGAACTATTTTTTAAAGATAAAACTATGTTATGAACCTGTTCAACACTAGTATGGCGGAAAACAAAAGAACTATTAACAGCATCAGGTACAGAATTTTTAAACTTATCAAGATAATGTGCTACACTGTAATGCGCAGGAGGAACACTCTGGACAATACGATTAACATTGTCTAAAAATAAATAATTAAAACCATCTGAAGTGAGACCATCACTGTCAATACACTTGGATACATCATTCTTGTTCATATTCTCTCTTACTATAGACCACAATATCTTGGGTTTTACAGTAGCCTGAAGGATACGATTATTATTGTAATTACGTTTAACTTCTTACACCATTTTTCTAATAAGCGCTGACACAAGTATAACCAAAGACTGTAATCCCCCCGAGTTCGAGTGATCCCAGCCAATGTTCACAAATGCAAAGTATATCTTGATCAAGACTAGAGTTTAGATTAACAAGTTCATCCAATTTATTAAGCAACCACTGTGTATTCCAATGAACAACCACCAAACTAGATTGAACATCAGAAGCAGAGCTATTCACATTATCAACTATGTATTTGCAATTTTTAGAGAAGCCTTTGAGTTTAAAAATGATCATTAACAACTTGCTTCTTTGTGAAATATTTTGCAACATATGTATTGGAGTACTGCTTTACTCCAATATGCTGTGTTGAGTACAGATTCCCTTGTTGTCGAAAAAAATCATTCAATTGCAGTATTATTGATAATTTTTTGCAGAATAAATTGACTACCTATTTGTATTGAAGTTGAAATTATAAGATTCAATAAACATCGAAAAATATCTCAGATCAAGAATTGTGAGGAACATTCGATGTTCACTCAGACATCATTCCCTCAAGAATATGAACTTTTCAACGATAGTACTCACCATGAATTAAAACTCACAATTATTTTCTCGATCAAAATTGACTCGGAGCACTTTATTGACATGAATAAGGCATTTGAAAAATCTCATTGAGGGGTTCTTTTCAAACTGTCAAAATATTATGAAATAAAAACACATAGATGTTGTCAGTTTTAAAGTGTAGAAAACTGACAACATCTATGTGTTTTTATTTCATCATGGAACGTTTCTACAACATCGACCACAACTCAGTTGAAGTTTTGTCAAAATATTGATACTGTACCTTGAATTTTAAGTTGACTTTTAAGATCTCTTTTTGAAAACTTCAAAATATAGTTGTAATAATTATAAAATCATCCAGAACCCTCAAAATATGATAGGGGTTCTACAGGGTTATTCGCTTGCACCTCTCCAATATTCATAGTTTTCCATTTTTAACATTTTTAGTGGGCAACTTTCACGTCTACAGCATAGGCATACCGCTACTACCAAAAGACATCTTCACCCTTCATATATAAAAGGTTTTCACATATCCTTGAAGATTGAACAAGTTGACTACAAAGGCCTATATGTAAAAAGCTTTACAAAGGCCTTCAGGGAAAAGCTTCATCAAACTGGAAGACATTGTAGAAAAATTAAGTCTCAGATTCAATAATAAAAAAACACAAATTCTATTCTTCAAGTAATGATCTTCCACCGAAAGAAAAATTGTCTGCTCTTAATAAGTTATGTGGAAATTCCAATAGAAAAAAAGAAAACTTGATTTAAAAAGATTGAGCATAACGACACTGTTATCACTGATGAGGGTGCAGTTGCTGATTCATTCAATTCGTTTTTTGTGATTGTACCTAGAGAAGTTGCAATCTCAATAAAATAATAATGATGACCATAGAGTTTGGGAAGAATTAATGTTTACAGAGTATATCATTGACCAAGATCTATTTTCCTTGAGCCATTAACTTATAATGGATTATTTAAATTTATCTTTGAATTGAAACATGGTAAGGCTCCTGGTGATGACGGAATCAATTCCAAAATATTAAAAAATGTGGAAGTTGCTATTGTTCCAATCCTTACAGACATATTTAACTGTAGTCTTTCAAGTGGTAAATCTCCAGGCAGATTGAAATTAGCTAAGGTTATACCTATCTTTAAAAGTGAGTCGCATTTCAATCTCACAAATTACAGACCTATTTCTTTTTTGTATATGTGTTTTCTAAACTTCTAGAAAAAGTTGTTAAAAAAAGACTCCTCAGCTTTTTAAATACAAATAATTTCTTCTATGGCCGTTAGTTTGGTTTTCGGGAGGATTTGAACACTGATAAAATAAATTCTAAGACAACTCCTTTTGTATCTGGTCTATTCCTTGATATAAAAAAGGCTTTTGACACAGTTGATCACTCTAAATTGCTTAACAAGTTGTTTAGAGCCGGCATAAGAGGTGTTGCACACAGTTGGTTTGCCTCCTATTTGAATAAACGATTTCAATATGTTGCTGTTGGAAGTACAAGAAGCGAGGTCTTGAGTGTTAATTATTACGGTGTACCACATGGTTCGGTTTTGGGCCTTCATAAACGATCTCTTCTGAGGCAATTTTAATGGATCGCCTGTCTCATTTGGAGATGATACTGCTTTTTCATATTGTGGTGCAAACAGTGAGATTTTATTTAATAAGATGCAGGAAGATTTGAATAAATTACTTATTTGGTTCAACTGTAATGGTCTCTCCCTCAATGTATCCAAAACAAAATACTTGCTTTTCACTCTGACTACAACTTGGCAATTCCAATCAGTTCTAAAATTTCATAATTATTCGTGTAATCAAACTAATTGTGATTGTGAAGTAGTTACACAATCTGACTCTATAAAATATCTTGGTGTATTACTAGATGAGAAGCTCACTTGATCTTGCCATATCCATTATTAGAAAATTTATCTACTAATACTTTTAAGAAAATTTTATTCCCTTAGAAAAATTCTGCCTCAACCTGTTTCAAGACAACGTTATTGCGCTCTTGTGGATTTCAAGTTGAACTATATGGAATAACTTTTTGGTGCTCCACATATAAAACCCACTTAAAGCCGTAAATCACCATCCAAAATCCATTTTACGTGTTATGAAAGGTGTGAGGAGCTCCTCACACTTTCATAACACGTAAAATGGATTTTTGGATGGTGATTTACGGCTTTAAGTGGGTTTTATATGTGGAGCACCAAAAAGTTATTCCATATAGTTCAACTTGAAATCCACAAGAGCGCAATAACGTTGTCTTGAAACAGGTTGAGGCAGAATTTTTCTAAGGGAATAAAATTTTCTTAAAAGTATTAGTAGATAAATTTTCTAATAATGGATATGGCAAGATCAAGTGAGCTTCTCATCTAGTAATACACCAAGATATTTTATAGAGTCAGATTGTGTAACTACTTCACAATCACAATTAGTTTGATTACACGAATAATTATGAAATTTTAGAACTGATTGGAATTGCCAAGTTGTAGTCAGAGTGAAAAGCAAGTATTTTGTTTTGGATACATTGAGGGAGAGACCATTACAGTTGAACCAAATAAGTAATTTATTCAAATCTTCCTGCATCTTATTAAATAAAATCTCACTGTTTGCACCACAATATGAAAAAGCAGTATCATCTCCAAATGAGACAGGCGATCCATTAAAATTGCCTCAGAAGAGATCGTTTATGAAGGCCCAAAACCGAACCATGTGGTACACCGTAATAATTAACACTCAAGACCTCGCTTCTTGTACTTCCAACAGCAACATATTGAAATCGTTTATTCAAATAGGAGGCAAACCAACTGTGTGCAACACCTCTTATGCCGGCTCTAAACAACTTGTTAAGCAATTAGAGTGATCAACTGTGTCAAAAGCCTTTTTTATATCAAGGAATAGACCAGATACAAAAGGAGTTGTCTTAGAATTTATGTTATCAGTGTTCAAATCCTCCCGAAAACCAAACTAACGGCCATAGAAGAAATTATTTGTATTTAAAAAGCTGAGGAGTCTTTTTTTAACAACTTTTTCTAGAAGTTTAGAAAACACATATACAAAAAAGAAATAGGTCTGTAATTTGTGAGATTGAAATGCGACTCACTTTTAAAGATAGGTATAACCTTAGCTAATTTCAATCTGCCTGGAGATTTACCACTTGAAAGACTACAGTTAAATATGTCTGTAAGGATTGGAACAATAGCAACTGCCACATTTTTTAATATTTTGGAATTGATTCCGTCATCACCAGGAGCCTTACCATGTTTCAATTCAAAGATAAGTTTAAATAATCCATTATAAGTTAATGGCTCAAGGAAATAGATCTTGGTCAATGATATACTCTGTAAACATTAATTCTTCCCAAACTCTATGGTCATCATTATTATTTTATTGAGATTGCAACTTCTCTAGGTACAATCACAAAAAACGAATTGAATGAATCAGCAACTGCACACTGATGAGGGTGCAGTTGCTGATTCATTCAATTCGTTTTTTGTGATTGTACCTAGAGAAGTTGCAATCTCAATAAAATAATAATGATGACCATAGAGTTTGGGAAGAATTAATGTTTACAGAGTATATCATTGACCAAGATCTATTTTCCTTGAGCCATTAACTTATAATGGATTATTTAAATTTATCTTTGAATTGAAACATGGTAAGGCTCCTGGTGATGACGGAATCAATTCCAAAATATTAAAAAATGTGGAAGTTGCTATTGTTCCAATCCTTACAGACATATTTAACTGTAGTCTTTCAAGTGGTAAATCTCCAGGCAGATTGAAATTAGCTAAGGTTATACCTATCTTTAAAAGTGAGTCGCATTTCAATCTCACAAATTACAGACCTATTTCTTTTTTGTATATGTGTTTTCTAAACTTCTAGAAAAAGTTGTTAAAAAAAGACTCCTCAGCTTTTTAAATACAAATAATTTCTTCTATGGCCGTTAGTTTGGTTTTCGGGAGGATTTGAACACTGATAAAATAAATTCTAAGACAACTCCTTTTGTATCTGGTCTATTCCTTGATATAAAAAAGGCTTTTGACACAGTTGATCACTCTAAATTGCTTAACAAGTTGTTTAGAGCCGGCATAAGAGGTGTTGCACACAGTTGGTTTGCCTCCTATTTGAATAAACGATTTCAATATGTTGCTGTTGGAAGTACAAGAAGCGAGGTCTTGAGTGTTAATTATTACGGTGTACCACATGGTTCTTCTTCTTCTTCTCTTCTTCTTCTTCTTCTTCTCTTCTTCTTCTTTTTCTTCTTCTTCTTCTTCTTCTTCTCTCTTCTTCTTCTCTTCTTTTTTGTCTTCTTCTTCTTCTTCTTCTTCTTCTTCTTCTCTTCTTCATCTTCTTCTTCTTCTTCTTCTTCTTCTTCTTCTTCTTCTTCTTCTTCTTCTTCTTCTTCTTCTTCTTCTCCTCCTTCTTCTTCTTCTTCTTGCACCTTTCATGACGATCGTTTCACTCATTGTTTTTTAAAATTGAAGTTTAATGATTATTATTTATATTACAATGTAAAAATTATGTGATGCTGTAATAGTTATTTACTGTTGAAAAATTGTTTTATTTCAAATTATTGTAGCCTATTGATGTCAAAATAAAGAACCATTTGATTTGATTTGATTTTTGATTCGAAGCTAACTCTTCTAACATTTTCTTCACAGTCTCACTGATCCATGAATCATGGATGATGCAGAGAGGATCCAGCAAGCAGCCATCATGGATTAATCCTACATGAAACAGTTCCAAAACTTCAGATAAGTTCTTCAATCTTATTTCTTCTAAGTTGTTTCCTGACAATAGAAAATAACAAAGACCTTAAAGACCTCTTTAAAAATAATGTCTACGCCCAATGGAAACATTTAGTTTGTTTCCACCATACCACGAGGATAACGATATGGATTAGATTTCAAAGGAAAATTCCTAGGAGCCACCAGCTAACATAATATTATTAATTTTTTATTCAAAAATGAAGAAAATAGATAGTAGAATGATTTATGTAATAATTGAAAGCAAAATATTGAAATAATATTCCAGAAGTTTAAGGAATTTCTGCAATCTGAGTATGTGAATCTTCTCAACATTACCATTTCATCTTAATTATGAAAATTCATTTGAAATTATTGAAAAAAATAATTGATATTTATTATTAATTATTATTCACCACATTAATTATTATTATTAATTATTATAATAATTACTTATCTGTGATTATTTATTTAACTTCATATTGATAAGCTCAAGGATCAATAAGGATAATAAGGATAATGAGCTTTTATAGGCTGTTATCACCAGTAACCTACAGCCTTATGTATGACTTCGCCTGGGTACAAGTCATTAGTATCTGCCATAAGAGTAGGTAACGTATTTATAATGAATTCTTTTACAATATTACCTACAATTTTTGTTTTAAATGAGAGTAGTCTAATATTGAAAAAAATTGTGAAAATGATGGACTTCTGTTGTAACTTTATTTATTATTCCATTTGGCAAAAGAAGCCTCCAAGATGGTTCCATGGTTCCACCAAAACTCATCTAATAATATATAATATGATATTATTCTATACAGATCCACATTCTAAGTGAAATCAAAAACATTTCAATGCTGATTTTGTATATGTCGTCTTGAAATTAGTTGTATAATACTGTTATATCATACTTTCCTGAGAAAGGGATACAGTTTATTTTTGAATATGATAAACCTTACCTTGTAGTCTAAAGGAAATAAACTGATTTTGATTTGATTTTGGCAGTTGGTAGTGCAGAATAGAATAGCTGCATTTAATCAATGGTTAGGAGGGTGACGTTAGGGCGCAGCCGGCCCCTCTCTTCAAATTGACCCTCAGAAAGTTATTGGAGCAATCCCAACTAGTTATAGTTTATTTTTAAGAGTAATTCAGTACTTTACAGTTGTAAGTGATGAATACTTATTGTTGGATAAGAATTTGATAGATCATGAACTTATCCTAAATAAAATCAATTATTATATTTGGGGACACTCTACTGCTTAGTGAATATAGAATAGAATATCTTTATTAGCCTCAATAGTACATCACAATTTTACATACAGGCCAGTCAACACAATACAATACAGCACAATAAAATCGGTCAATAAAACACTGCAATAAACAGTCACAGTAGTACATTGGATTCAAATTCAAATATACATTACATACAGTTCATAATATACAATAATACACATAATTCAAAAATGTACATTACTTTTAATTCATTTCAAAATCGCTTGGATATAATTTTTTCTCCATATATTCTTTGACAGAGTAGAAGGAATTATCTACGAGAAATTTTCTCAACACATTTCTAAACCTTTTGTAATTAAGTTGTCTTATTTCAAAGGGCAGTCAAAATTCATAATTTTTATTGCGGCATTAGTGGGGCTTTGATCTGTCTTATGGAGTCTGTTTCTTGTTACTTTCAAAGATTGACTTGTTTGTGTATCCTCTAAAGATGCATTTTATTTATTTACTCTACTATACTTATTCTATTGTTTTTTGTGGTTTTTTTATTGTAAATCTTCAACTGTCAGGTTGTTATAATGCAGTTCACGGTGCTCATTCCCCACACCCAGACTTGTTGTCTTTGTGGGGAATATTCACTATTTATCTAATGTTTCTGCTGCTGTATTACTTTTTTTGTGAATAAAGATCATTTGAATTTGAATTTGAAATTTATTATGTGTGTGTGTATAGCACTTCTCAACTCCATTTTATCGGGATTAGCTTTCAAGAAAAGTAAACATTGTAATATGTATAATGAAAAGTGTTGATATACACGCAATCCCTTGAAAATTTCTCTACAATGTTCACGATATGAAGCTTTGGCAAATGACTCTGACAGCAAAAAAATATCGATAGTATAGAATTTCAGTATTTTAATAAAACTGCACGGGAATGAAAACTAATAACCAACTAAACTAGTTAACTAACCAACTAATATAACTCACTAAAATTAACAAAAAAAACTGAAATAACATATGCTGGGACTCGATACTATCAATATTTTAATATCTCACTTTGACTGCTGATGTATTCTCTTGGAAACAGTTAGTTAAAAAGTTGATGATTGGAGATTATCATCCGCCAATGACGTAATGGAAAGCATAGTGAGTTCATAACTGATGGAAAATAAACTCATCTCTAGAAGTCTGCAGTCCTCAAGAATTTGTTGAATTTCAACAAAGGAGAGTTGATAAAAAAAAGTTAGATTCTTCTGTTATTGTTTTATTTCCATGTTGTTGTGTCTAATAAACTGCATTCTCTTACAGCTGAATTTCATCTAAAGTGGATGAAAACTTTATTTTCTTTTGAAGAATGTGAACAATATCTTCCATATTGTATTGATAATATGCTTTCAAGAAATTATCATGTAAGAGGGGGATCTCTACATCAATCTGAAAGTAAAATCATCAAATTATCACTTAATAGGAATATTAATAATATGTCTTATTCAGAGTAGCCTACATCTCATAAAACAGTCACAGCACTGCAATATCACCAGTTTTTTCTCACGAAATATGAGTGAAATATCGGAAATATAGAAATTAAAAATTGCGAGCACAAGAATCATCTTGTGGTTATAAGAACTCTCAAATATATTCAAAAGAGCTATAAATATAGAGCTCAAATATATATGTGTCAAAGACCTATATGTGGTCCATATAGCTATAAAATGAATATCTTATGATTTATTTTTGTGTTGGATGCTATAATTATATTATTTGAAGATTATTATGAAGAATTATTGAAGATTATTTGAAGAATTTTGAAGCCATCAGATGCTGATGCGCTCACTTGAATCCTCTTAATTATATGCAATTATATCCATCATTGAATGATTTTTGCAGTGGAATTTACTAGAAATGGTTTCAAAATATAACTGATTCACAGATAAGAATGGTATAGGAGGAATTATTAAATTTAAAGCCTTGAAAAACATATTTCAAGGACCGTCATTCAAAGTTATTCAAATAGGCTACAGTACAACATCACAAGATTTTATTTCTAGAAAAATTAATTTAATCTTGATTATGAGACAAGTCTAAACTTCTTTCTATTAATATAAAAAATACGGAGTCCCTTTCAAGATATTAGTGTAGTATATTGTCTTTATACCCATTTCAGTGACACATTAACTTATCAATAATTGGTTTGATTTGTTGATGTATCACTACTGCATCATTCTAATAGTTTATGTTTTGTATTTTCAGCTACCACCCACTGTATACAGTGATGAACTCTGAACATTCCGTACCGTACAAAAATGGATACGCGTTCCGCGAGTGTGTTTAAATAGTGTAAAGTCTAGTGAAAGTAGTGCAGTGTTGTGTAAAAGTGCTCAAAAAGACTCGATGACAACTCTGGACTCTGGACTTGCTGGTTGCTGGGAGGGTGCATCCGCAAAAAAATATGAGGTGAGACATTATTTCTTATTAAGAAACAAATAATTATTAAACTTCAAAAATTTATTGCATTTTTATTGCAAGTTTATTGCATTTGTGGAAATAATTTCATCCTTCTTAACTTTTCATTTCAATCTTCATCGTCACCTGGACTATAGATATTGTTTCAAAAAACTGTGCATGGAATATAAGATCTCCCTTTTCTGTAATTCAACTCTTGATTTGATTCAAGGACTTATTCATTTACTCTTCAAAAAAAAAAAATAAACAAATATACAATCAAATACATCCCAAGAAGCAAATACAATATTGTTAAAAATATTTCAAAAAGGGTACTAAGATTTTTATTTTTCGTTCTATTTCTATAAAAGTAACCCTATACAGAAAAGAGACAATATGTTTCCTAATTTCTAAATTGGTTCCTATAGGCTACCTGTGCGGGGACACTTGAATATATTATATAAATATTAACATATAAATTAAATATTATATAATAGATAAGACTCAAATCCTAGTTTTCTATAATTTAGAAAATAAATACTCATTCGATTTCTTTACCTCTTTCATCAGTATTTGAGAGTGCAAATCTGTTCTTTTATATAATGTATTATACCACCTCAATTTTACACATTTATTGTATTATTATTCGAATCTAGTCAATCAATTCCACGTGCATCAATGACTAGCAGGTAACCCGTGCTCCGCAAGGGTTCAATTATCTTGACAAACTGAAAACGTGACGTACTGAAATCCTAAAAAATTAAAATAGGCCTATAACCATCCTCGGTAAATGAAGAATGTGTATGCAAAATTTCAAGTTAATCAGTTGAGTAGTTCAGACGTAATGATGCGTCATTCGTAAATTTCCTATCCCGTGCATGTATAAGCCGATTCTTTCCTCTATTATATTATTATAGATATATATAATTTTCTTGACCTCGATTAATTATTTTATTTTGTTCACAGGTTTGAGCTGATAGCAATTGGTGAGTCAGTGAATACAATTTATAAGCATGTTACACAAAAACATCCTCACACACATAGATAATTTGGTGAATTCCCATGTAAATCCAAATAATACCTTAAATCTTGTACAGCTTTGTACTGTGGGATGTTTCACATCGTTGACATATACTCGCTTTTAATGTTTCGGTTTTGGTTGTAGAGGAATGTGGGTTCCTAATATTGGTTTGCAGCGTTGCCATTTTCCAAATGTTGTCATAGGGAAAACGTTGGAAGTTGTCAAATAATGGCAACATCGCGGTTTCTTAGTTCTCCCACCAGTAGAAATGTGCAGTACTATTCCTATTTTTCAATTTTATATAATATATTTGGAAATTTAATAGATCTCATGCATATGAAAGTCTTGAACCAAGTTCTCACATTTCTCTTGAGATATATCCCCTTTCTGATACAAGATTAGAATTATTCACTTATTTCATTTTTGGAAAAATGTTCATTATTTTAAAGATAGAATAATGTGTGTGAGGTTACACGGGGTAGTGTTAGTGGTTAGTTTTTTACACAAACACTAATTTTAGAACACAGCAGGCTATCAATTAAGTTCATCATCAAGGATCATCGAGATCATCAAGGATCACCACATCATCAAGGATTCCTTGGCCCTGACCTCATCACCAGTTTAAACGTTTTAAAGTTAAATTTAAATTTGATTTAATATTTTGAGTAACTCATATAAAAGTCTGACTTATTCTTTAAATTTTATTAACTTAATAATAAGTTACCATTACCTACTTATTTTTTTTGAAGCTTTCTTATTTAGATATAGCACCCCTTACTCTGTCCCTTTGTGATGAGGTATGAATGACAGTATCGACTCACACCAATGTCACCTGGTCATATGGACATATATATGAATCATATATTTATATCATATTGATCAGAATTTTAGAGTTTTCAAATAAAAAAGTTCAATGAACAGTGTTTGAACAATCCTTTTCATCGACAGAAAGATTGTTTATTTCATTTGTTGTCAAAATTAACGTAGCTTCTCTTTTGTTTCTAATAGCAAACGTGCCGCTTGTGCGACAGATAAAAATATGTACTTGAAATGGCTTTCATGTTTGGCATTGACTGAGTTTATATTTATACCCAAAATTTAACTTTTGGGCAGAGCTCTTCGTTAGGAATGTGAGTTAAGTCCGGCTGATCCAGTGGAAAAGGCAGATTTCGTTTCGTTTTATAATACAGTTATTCTGTCACAGATCGGGCAGTTTAAAAAATTGTATTGTTAAGGGAGACGGGTTCTGAGCCTATTCATTGGTTCAGTTAATTTGTTCTTTTAAAATACTAACTGTAAAGTCGCGATTAAACCAGTGGGATGCCAAAGGGGGAAGCCATATTCAAAAGGTAGGGACTACTGGATAAGATCATGTTCTTAATTTTCATAACCACAAAGATTGAATCATCATTAGCAGCAAGCGAGTGATTTCCCCATCAAATTCATATCAATAATGTTTTTATAATAAAAAATTAATCTTGTTTTGTTTAAATGTATATATGTAAAAGATTCATTAATTAAAGTTCTAGTTATTCTGTTCTCTTTTGTTATGATAGTTTTTCCTGCTTACATATTTGGTGGAGGCGCCGGGTGGACTGCTTACACAATACAGCCAGACTCTGTACTGAGTACCAATTGCTGTCAATCATAGAATTGGAGGCCTATTTCAGTGGGCTTGGCATGATGATTATGCTTCCAGCTCGTGAGACAAACTCACTCCACTTTAAATTATTCACCCCATCCTGGAACCCCAGAAGTAGGAAATTTAGATTTTATTTTGCAGTCAGCACACTTTTTAGATTAAGATAGGGTTTCAGCACATCTATAGATCTAGCTCAGGTCCCTCACCACACGGTTTGTTTCAATGCACCAACAGATCCAAAACATAGTTTTCAGGACCTGATTTGAGTGAAAGACATCAATGACATCCACCAATCCAGCCAGACCCTGGGGTGGTTGTTAACTGTCGATCATTTGGAGCTGGGATCTCAATTCAGTGGGCTTGGCATACTGATTTGATGTTTCACTCCGTTCTGCCCCCCCCAAAACCAACCTCTCTCCCCTGTCCAGGTCTGTTGGAGGCATTTTTTCTATTGTATTTTCTCTGTTTCTGTGTACATGTCATGTGTATTAAAGGCTAGGCTCGAGGCTCCAATTGAGCTGGGTAAAGTCAGAGTTTTAAGAGTTTATTTTTGACAATGTGTATTGTGATTATTATAACTACACTATAATAAGGTTTATTTAATATTGTATCAATGTGTAATAGTTGTAAGTTTTTATAATTTTTCCAGGTTCTATCAATATTTCAATTTTTTTTGAAATATATATTATGTGTTGTTTCATCTTAATTTGAAATTACCTTATTTTTCTTATAATTATAATAAGTTTGTAGTGTGAATGTTGATGTTATTTAATTAAAGGGGTTTTTTGACAACCTTCAAGTCTATTCAATTAATTATAATACATTTTATCACGGGTTTGATGTATTTTGGGTTGTACAATTTTTTCCAGGTTTTTATCAAATTTCAATTTTTTAAAAATATATGTGTTGTTTCATCTTAATTTGAAATTACCTATTTTTCTTAGTAATTATAATACATTCCATCACGGGTTTGATGTATTTTGGGTTGTACAATTTTTTTTAGGTTTTTATCAATATTTCAACTTTTTTTTAATATATGTGTTGTTCATCTAATTTATTTTGAAATTGTCTTATTTTTCTTATTATATAATACATTTGATGTATTTTTGAAGTTTTATTTGGTGTGCTTACTCCAGATATATTTTTTGAATTATCTGTGGAATTATTGCAGCATGAAGTACAACATTGGTGCAGAAGAATGTTATAGCAACATCAATATGATAGAAAAGGTAAGAATGATACTAGCAATATTCCTTAGAAATAAATTTTCTTCCCTTGAAACATGATAGGACACCCCAATCGAAAATTCATTACTTATTGCAAAAATATTGATTTATTATAATCTAAAAATAATTTGGCCTTTAATAGGCTGAATCTAATATATTAGTAATTATTTTTTGTAGAAATATTGATTTAGAATCTGAAAATAATAATTTGGCCTTACATAGGCTGAATCTAATATTAGCTATTATTTTTTGTAGAAATATTGATTTATAATCTGAAAATAATTTGGCCTTACATAGGCTGAATCTAATATTAGCAATTATGTTTTTCAGAAATATTGATTTAGAATCTGAAAAAATTTGGCCTTTCATAGGCTGAATCTAATATTAGCCATTATATATCTCTTTACTGTATAGGGCTACTTTTTATAGAAATAGAAAGAAAAATAAATGAGATTAAATAATTCATAAAAGGTACTGAGATTTTTCTTTTTCTTTCTATTTTAGCCACTATATTTTGTAGGAATATTGATTTAGAATCTGAAAATAATTTGGCCTTACATAGGCTTAATCAAATCTTAGCCATTATGTTTTTTAGAAATATTAATTTAGAATATGAAAATAATTTGGCCTTTCATAGGCTGAATCTAAAATTAGCCATTATTTTTTGTAGAAATATTGATTTAAATCTGAAAATAGTTTAGCCTTACATAGTCTGAATCTAATATTAGCCTACATAATAGAGTAACACAATTTTTTTACTTCACTTTATATTATTTACTAATTTTTCTGTAGTCACTTTTACCTGTGTATTTAATGTGTTGTGAGTTTCTTCTGTTGCAGCTGTGTCAATCAATGACACATGACGGTGGTTCGGAGTCCACCTAAAACTGTAGGTCCATTCTGTGATTGGAAGGATTCTTTCAATCCCAGAGAACCATGTTTTGACCTGGAGTCAACTTTTGACTGATTGTCAAAAACCTTTGACAGTTAGTCGAATTTTCACTGATGGTTAATTCTTGCAAAGTTGTATGTTTGGCGTTTAGGGGTGGCTGTGAGGGGTGTTGGGAGGTTACTATTGAGGGGCACTTCATGCCCCCCTGAATTATAATTCAAAATTTGTTCAATCCTTTTAGTATTTTCCAGCAACACTTTAAAATATTTCAGTAAGTATGTACCTTGCCTAGGCCTGTAAATAAGTATAGAAATCGGCAGTTATCATGAAAATGAAATATAGAAGGTAAGAATCTAATAAGAAATCAATAAAAATTTTCTAAAATAATAATTATTATTCATGATATTCATTTCACATTGATAATTATTTACTGTACATTATTAAATCAATACGGTAGCTTAGATGAAAATTTAATATTCATCATTAATACACTTAAAATTGAAACTTGAGCTATAATACACTTTGAATTTCTGATTATATATATTTTTGAGTTATTTAAAAAAGAATATTATGTTTTGTGAATTATAAATAAAAAATATGATAGCAATTCTACCTGATATAGGCTCAATGTAATTTTAGCCTTCATAACACAGTAATTCCAATTTTGTATTTCACTTCTATTATCCATATACTATAGTGAGGTCCACGTTATAATGTCAGTGTAGAAAGATTGGAAAACATCGTTATAATATCGACTTTTTGCCTTGCCACTGTCATCTGTAGAGGATAACTGATAACGGTATATGTAAAATTAACTGTTCATTATTGTTTGAAATAACAATTATATTTCATTCGTCAATATAATATATTTTTCAATAAATGAATAAAAAATATGAATAATTGATAATATTTTGTTAATCGATTATATTTGTACCTACTTACAAAACGATGTGGCAACATTGCGGATCCAGAAAAAGATAGCTCTATCTGTTCTGTCGACTGATGACAAGGATAGCAACACATGTAATATTAGAATTTTTTCACTTTTTGTGTAGTTGAGAAGTTGATATTGTGGTAAATATTCATATTAATACAAATCAAAAGACTAATCAGTCTGTCAGGTTTTTGAGAATTGCTTAGTCTTTCTATTTAATTGATTCGAATTTCAAAAATTGATACTCTTTTTTTCAGTTTGAAATATCACTTCAGGAGCTGTTTTGATGATGTGATATTCACAAAGATGGAAAATGTTTCCAAGGAAAGATTTGACATGAAAATAAGATGCAAATATAATTGGCAGTTCTAGGAAGGAAAACTTTGACCTTGGAATATGATTTCATATGATATTGAACATGATTAGTCTACCTGTTATTAGAAAATATGAAATATATTCTCAAGGAGGCTTCATTGAAACAGTTTGTAACTTCAATGTGGTAGTATTTATAAGAATTACTAAAAATCATATATTCATACATGCTTCTTACTCGATCTATCAATAACACTAAATTTTCAACAATAATGTTATTTATAGGTATTAATTCAATCTTAGCATTCTCTTTTAAATAAACTTATGACTTATTTCTGTTGGTTTGTGTTTCCATGATTGATTCAACGTGGACTCCGAACCCCCATCTTATTGACAACATTGAACTGAAATTGTAGCCTGATGTCATTTACGATTATTTTGACACTGTGATCCTAGGTAATATTGAAAGATGATAAGGTCTTATTTTCAATGTTAATTCATCCATGAAGAATATGGATGTATCAATTCTAATTGCTGGTGAACGATAATTTTTATTGGGATTTCTTCTAGAGCATGATCAGCTGAGGATGTTCTGGGTAGTTGCTGATGTTTTTAGTCTCTGTTTGTCTTTCATCTAGAGGGAAAAATGTGTCAGTTTTTTTCTACTGATCTGGTTGTTTGTTCTAAATTGGTTGCTAGAGGTGTCATGCAGTTAGTTGTACAGTAGGCGTCCCGTAGCTTTGCCTCCGTCGCACTTTGAAACGGCATATAGGAAAGGTATGGTTCGCAGGATAATATTCACGGCTTTGCAAAAACATCAGGCTCCAGAGATCCTAGATGGAGGAAGCTCCCTACACACAGAGATTCTCCATGAATGAGAGTTGCAACGTATCACCAACATGGAAAGAGCATGTTGAACGAATGTCAGCTGTTAGGCTGTGTTGTGCTAAAAGGACCCAACTCCAGAAAGCTCCTTGTGTATCTTTTTGGATGCAACACGTTCTAGATACAAAAGAGCATCTGTTGCTTTTGAAAAGATACATTTTCAAGAATGTTGGATGTTTTTGAACGGGTAGTATAGTAGTCCAGTGGCCCTCTGCCGATAGGCAAGGCTAAAGGACCCGGACTGTATTATATACTGAGTCTTGGATTCTGACCAATTTGAGCTTATGTGGATTGGTTGATTGAAGTATATAGTTGTCAGCTCTAACTAGAATTCTAACTCTTACTTAAATTTCTAAGTCAACAGCTGACTCTATTGAAACACATTATAATAAATGCCACCATAAATTGATTAAACGGTTTTTATAGTTGAAACAACTTTGCAGAAAGCGACCCTAAGGTGTGATTGTTTGAATACTCTACCTATATGGCTAGTTGTTTGTATTGTAAGGCTCAACTCACACTTACGCGACTCAGGTCGAGAAGAGACTCGACTCTAGTCGAGAGCATGTGTTTCCAAATGGTGACAGTCAGACCAGTCGATTCTATTCTCCGCGACTGTCACCATTTGAAAACACATGCTCTCGACTAGAGTCGAGTCTCTTCTCGACCTGAGTCGCGTAAGTGTGAGTTGTGCCTTATGCTTTCAAAAGTACAAAACCTATGGAGTATCTAAGTGGTTTCATAAGTGAATTTTGTAGCTAGGTTCTTCTATGAGTTTCAAATGCTCATTTTTATTCACACATTTTCAAGTACAGTAGAACTCCAATTATCCGAACTCCGACTATCCTAAATTTCTATGACTATCCGAATCACTTTCAGAAAAAAAATTGTCCAATAAAAGTGTGAGTGCGCTATTATTCTTCAACCCCCCCCCCCCCGAATTTATTCCTGAAATGTAGTTCTTTTTCGCCAGTTCGTTCTTCGCGAGGTGACCGACCGCGGCAGGCGACGCGAACGCACGGACGCGAGCGCGCACACGCGCACTACTTCAACTCACAGCCGGCTCTATTTTTCTAGCGTAAGCAAATCTATTGTTCAATTGAATATATAAACCGACACTAAACTACACTAAACGACACTACTATAATTATGTATACTATTGCTGAAATACTATTAAACACTCTCTACATGTTACCGTTCGGTGTCTAACCGCTGACTGAAATTGGTTCTAGTAAAAAAACATTAGTAACTCCTAAGGTGAAATTTCTTCAGCAGCGCGGCTAGAGTCGACACATTATTTATAAATCCATCACATTCTCAACTCAAATTATTAATTTGATCCATTATACAGATTGAGTTCGTTGGTCAAAAACATTGCCCTTCTTCGTCTTTTTTTAGGAAATTACAGAAAGAACTGGACTACATAATAAAAATTATCATGATATCTTAATCATGGTAATTTATCACCATTTTTTATTTCTTCTTATCACAAAATCTGGTGTGGCGCACTCACACAACTTTCCTTGCCGTTATGAAAATTGATCACCTGACGCTAGTGTTCCCGCGCATCTCAAGTCTACTATTCAAAGATTTGAGCCAGCTGGTGACAGGGCGATAACGCAGGAGACACACGAGGTCTGCTATCTCTTAATAGTGAATCATTTAATAGAATCAACAGTTGCCAACAGTTTGCTATTGGATAATCACATTTTTTCTAATTTCGAGCTTATTTTCAATTTTAGGTGAAAATGTTACTGAACATTAATTGTAGAGATTCTCATGCTCAATCTTTTCCACTCAAAATTTTTCTGTTTAAATTGTATCTGAAGCCTGATAATTGATAATCTAAAATCAAACTTTACATAGATGGGGCGGAGCTCCTAAAATTTCTACAGATATGGGACTTGTGGCAGTTGATAGAGCTTATAGATGACTATTGTAGGTATAACTTCAATCGAAATCGTTGGAGCCGTTTTCGAGAAAATCGCGAAAAACCCTGTTTTTGACAACATTTTCGTCATTTTAGCCGCCATCTTGAATCGCATTGATCGAAATTGTTCGTGTCGGATCCTTATATTGTAAGGACCTTACGTTCCAAATTTCAAGTCATTCCGTTAATTGAGAGATTAGATATCGTGTACACAGACGCACATACACTCATACACACACACACACACACATACAGACCAATACCCAAAAACCACTTTTTTTGGACTCAGGGGACCTTGAAACGTATAGAAATTAAGAAATTGGGGTACCTTAATTTTTTTCGGAAAGCAATACTTTCCTTACCTATGGTAATAGGGTAAGGAAAGTAAAAAGGAAAATTACGCATCCGAAAGCAACACAATTCAAATCAACCGCCGATTCAATCAAGCCTGAAAGTATCTAATGGAAAATGAAGGCGAACAAAGCAAGACGTATGGTTTCATTTCTCGATAATTTAGCAGGGAGTCCAGGTTGAACGGTTAAGGCGAGCGTAGCGAGCCTGCCGCATAGTATCTTCATTTATAAGACTGTGTAATGACCCCCTAAACAATGAAGATCTCTAGAACACGTCTAGACTGGGATCCGAATTCTTTTAGAGTCAAATAGGAAGGAATGGTCGTTATAAAGCAGATGGTTATCTGAAAGTATTATACCATTATCTCTTCGTCGACAGAGAGAGAGAGAGAGAGAGAGAGTGAGAGAAAGAGAGAGTGATTGATTGATTGATTGATTATATGCCTTTATTAGGGCGGAATTAGGACTCCTGGTCCTCTCTGCCACACAACCGTTTACAAAAGAAGACAAATTTACATAAGAACAGAAAAAATAGATTACATATTATGTAATAAGATTACATAAGATTAATATATAAGTAAATAAAACTATTAATCAAAATACAATAACATATAATAAAAGAGAATTTTAAACTTTATTTATTTATACAATTGGAAACAATATTTCAAATTCCACTAGATAAATCTATAAGATCTATAGGAGGTGAGAGAGAGAGATTGATTGATTGATTGATTGATTGAGTACTTTATTTCTGTAGATTACATTGTATACTGGCTGTATACACATACACTTATATACAACTAGCCGTCAGGCTCGCTTCGCTCGCCATATACGTCTAGCCAGGGGGCTCCGCTCCCTGGACCCCCGACTGGATCGTCCAAGAATGAGATCAGCAGGCTCGCTTCGCTCGCCTGCATTTTTCATTTGAGCATTTTTATCATATGTTAGGACAATCCAGTCGGGGGTTCAGACTAAACGTCTGGCTAAACGGATATGGCGAGCGAAGCGAGCCTGACGGCTAGTAATATAATATTCCCAGGATTGAAGTAGCAGTGCCCAATCAATTATTTTTCCGCGATAAATGCATTTAAATCTTCAACTTGGTGCCAACCTAACAAATTCAACTCAACTTAATACCAACCTGACAAAATTATTAATTTAGTTGCCAGTTAACAACTGTTTCGAAGAGGTACTCTATCTAGATTATAGTTCTATAGTAACATATGATATGGAAATTTCAATTATAATTAAGAGATTGGGAGAAGAAGAATATACATGCTAAAAGACGAACTTTAAACCCTTAGAGTTGGAATATTGCCAAAAGATTTCTTAGTGCGCCTCTAAAGGGCCAACTGAACATACCTACCAAATTTGAACGTTTTTGGTCCAGTAGATTTTTAGTTATGCGAGTGAGTGAGTGAGTGAGTGAGTGAGTGAGTGAGTGAGTGAGTGAGTCAGTCAGTCAGTCAGTCAGTGAGTGAGTGCCATTTCGCTTTATATATATAGATAGCTTACAATACAGAAAAATTATGGATGAATTTACAAAATATAAATTAAGAAAATAATTATTGAGCTGTATATAATATGAAAAAAAAAAACCATTTGTAATAACTATAGATAAAATAGATAATATTGTTATGCATCTACATAAATTGGCGGAGCTTTGGACTTATCAATGTCCATTCTTCGGAAAGAATATTAAAAATATCCTCCACACAAATTCTCTACGAGAGAGAGAGAGAGCGGGACAAATAATGTGACTAGCAGTGAATCGTCACTACGTTAACAGTGTACTTGTGTATGGGAGCCTTATATCACTCTCATTTGACCGCTGGGCGTAATCGGCGTATGCCCGTCAAAAGAAGGGTGGAAAATATCTCAACCGTATAATATGTCAAGGCCCGATGCATTTTCACACGTTATCAAATCAACTACGTAATTATACTTTTTAAAGTGGGAGCTTTGGTTTTTTATTAGATAAAGGTGTTATTTTTCACTGTTCCTTATGTATTTTGGGACGTTGAAACTTCTGAAAATACAGAATGTGCCCCCTCATCTACTTTTTTCAGGTGCTAGTTAGAGATAATGATTCATCTACAGAATGGATAAATGCTATTTCATATGGAGTGGTTAGTTATAATAATCGTTCGAATTTTTGTTTCAGACCTACAACTTGTCAAATGAAAGTTATTTTTTGAGGCTTCAAAAAATTCTCAAATCCTTTCACTTCCACTTTGTTAGACTACTTCTTGAAGTAATGACAAAAAAATATTTCCTACACTAGTGAATGAGCAATTTCTGTTTATATGTTTGTATGTCACCGGATCTCGAAAACGGCTCTAACGATTCTCACGAAATTTGGAACATAGTAGGTTTATGGTATAAAAATTCGATTGCACTAGGTCTCATCCCTGGGAAAACTCGCTCAAGGACATTAAAAGGATAATAATTATTCATCCTTGGAAAAACAGCTGATAATTTCGTCGTCTGTCGATAATGGAAGTGAGTGAGCGAGTGCATGTGTGTGGGACTGAGACAAAATTATGACGCAGCTGTTGAACTATTGAAATCATTCAATCTGGTACTTAATAATAATAGTTTATTATTCAATATTAGTATAATGTATAATAAAGAAATCTATCTACTCGGCTGACGGCCTCGGCTAAGCCTTAAGAACTTTTATTTATGATGAAAAGAATGCTTGTTCAATTTATTTGTAAAATTTAGTTGAGTTTGAATTGAATTGGAGGTATTATTTTCATTTTTGTAATGTTGAAAAAGTGCAAATAAAGTTCTGTTCTATTCTATTCTATTGTATTCCACTGGGAATTAATCTCAATCCACTGTGATTAGATAGAACCTTTCTGTATAAACTATAAATATATTATAATTTCCTCTTTCGTAATAAAATTTCCATGCTTTTGTGCTCCAGAGCAAAGCTCGGTCCCCCGATATTATCAGGTAAAATATACATTAATTTCCAACATGATTCTCTCTCATTCCTATAATAATATTGCTTGAAACGCTCATTGCCTCTGGATCTATTAATGTGGATAGTTTTCTACCAGTATGATGATAATGGAAATGCTGATGATAATATAATGATCATTATTCGTGCTGTAAAATCACCTCCGGTTATTTAGCATCAGAGGTGATTTTACATCTAAAGAGAGCAATTACTAGTAATGTGAACGCTGATGATAATGTGAATGTTGATGATCATTATTTGTGCTAAAATCACCAGAGGTGATTTTCCATTCAAAGAGAGCAATTATTACTAGTAATATCTAATGTGAACGACTCATGCAATAGATTTGCATGGAAAAAGTCTTTTGTGTCTAGATAAAGGAAAAACAAATTTTATGACTACAATAATGACCATATAGCACCTTTTCAAGGCCTCCCAAATAGCAGTCATTTTGGCAAATATTATTGCAGAAAAGCTATGAAATATTCATTGAATGAGAATCCATAATATATTCATTCCGGGTTTGAAATCCTCTTACCATATCACATTAATTTATCTATCTTCCTTGTCGTCATTATTAACTTCGCTTGTAATATTGTATATTTCTCCTGCATTTGTAATTAGTTCAATACAGCTTATGCAAATGAAATGTAAGGTATTAAAAGAAGGTTCATTAGAAGAGAGAGCCGACTGTGCCTTTACTCTGCCTTCCCAGGTCAAAATAGAGGCAGCTATTTTTTGTCCCTCTTCCAAAAAGTAGTTATTTGTATGAATAGAAATATAAATATGAGTACCCTTTTGGATTATACTTTATATTAAAAATATTTTACTTTTACATTAAAAGTAGCCCTAAAGAAAAAATACAAGAAAATAGATATTTGTAATATAGTTCTAATGCGATCAGTGATTCTCTTACATTGCCTCCATACCCAAAATATCCTATAATACAATCATAAAGAGGGTAAATGTACCCATAATCCCCCCACCCATTTCCGGTTTGTACTCCAAATTCAAGTAAGAGACCCGCAGCATCCATGGTCAAAAAATTGAGATAAAAATTGAACTCATTTTTGTTCTGTTTTCTAGCTGTATCTAACGGATGGAAAACAAGAATCTTCATTAAACCAAAATTGAATTCATTTAGAGTAGAAAAATGTCGTATAGGCCTACAATATGTCAAATTCTGTTCTTTGATTTTATACCCAAAATTCATTCTAGATGAATTTAGAACACTCTCTATGTAGCTGTCAAGGTGATGTGGTAGACATAATTATATTTATATTGAATGAAATGACATGATTTGTCAAAACCATCAACTTATTAAAAC
The DNA here is from genome assembly GCF_014356525.2 of Nilaparvata lugens. NCBI lineage: Eukaryota > Metazoa > Arthropoda > Insecta > Hemiptera > Delphacidae > Nilaparvata > Nilaparvata lugens. The sequence continues at coordinate 100,371,130 of NC_052518.1, forward strand.
AATTCGAAATACTATAGTGAGATCCACGTTGTAATGGCAGAGGAGAAAGGAGAAGAACGTTGCCGATCCTCTGTCTTGTCAATGCCTTCTATAGACGAGGCAGCTGATACAGGTTTATTGATGTAATATTAACTGTTCATTCTCGTTTGAAATAATCAATTGAATCTTATTAAGCAATAAATTGTATTTTTCAATAATTTTATAATGAATTTTTATAATTTAGATGAGATATTTTGTTAGTTAACTAGTAGTTCTGTGAACAGTAGACCTCGCGCTCAGTAAGCGCGTACATTGACCTGTTGTTATGTTTTCTCAAAAATGAATAAATAATTTATCAATTTACAATGTCTAGAGAAAATCCTAAATAAACATAGAGCTTTCTGTCCTATTGTACCGTGACGTGTCGTCCCGGAATGTGAGTGTGAGCGCTGTTATCAGGTCTGGCTGCATCTGTCTACAACGTTGATGGAAAGATAGGCTACATTTTCAAGATGTTCGATGTTTTTGAACGGGTAGTATTATAGTCCACTAGACAGCTGATTTATGATGAATAATTAATTCTATAGTCTGATTTTTACTCTAATATTGGCGTATGAAGGAGGCTCCTTTTTCCTTTTATATTATCCTTGAAATGCAAAATTTCCAAAAACCTTGTATATATGTCGACGCGCAATTTAAAAAGGAACATACCTGTCAAATTTCATGAAAATCTTTTACCGCGTTTCGCCGTAAATGCACAACATAATATAAAGATTTAAACATTAAGAGAAATGCCAAACCGTCGACTTGAATCTTAGACCTCACTTCGCTCGGTCAATTATTTATTCTACATTGTTAAAAGATGATCTGGCATTATAGAAAACCGAGAAAGAGATAGCGCTATCCGCTTTTTTGAATGGTAGACAAGGATAGCAATAGCATTTTAATCAAGCACTGCCATTTTAACGTGGACCTCACTATAGCTGTAAAGGTGATGTGGTAGACAGATATTTATATTGAATGCAATGACATGGTATTGCCAAATCCATAAATTTATTAAAACAATTCGAAATACTAGTTTCGATTATCACAGTGTTATCAATCTCTAGTAAACTGAAATTGAAATTTAAATTCTTTATTCTCCAAAAAAGATTAACAATACAATTGTTGATAATTTAATAATACAATACATATTTGCATGTAAAAAATAAAAATAAATTTCATTGGAGGCTCCTCTTATGTGCCTGTGAGAGAGGAGCGAGTTGTCTAGTAGCAACAATATACATCATCTTAAATTAAACTATTCATAGCTATGAAAAATATGACAATAACAAAAAATTGTTGTTAAAACAGAATATACTAGAGTAACAAGTGAAACTTAATCTGGAGAGAGGTATCATTATTGAGCAAATAAAATAAACCAAATCAGGAAATAAGTGGGAAGCACAGTGAGATCGACGAACAAAATAAAATCGTTAAAAATCTGGTGTGGTGCACTCACACAACTTTCCTTGCCGCTATGAAAATAATTGATCAACTGACGCTAGTGTTCCCGCGCATCTCAAGTTTACTTTTCTAAGATCTAAGCCAGCTGGTGACAGGAAAATAGCGCTGCAGACACACGAAGTCTGCTATCTCTTCATAGTGAATGATTTAATAGAATCAACAGTTGCCAACAGATTGCAATTGAAATAATAACATTTTCTTGAATTTCGTGCTTATTTTCAATTTTAGGTGAAAATGTTACTGAACATTAATTGTAGAGATTTTTATGCTTAATCTTATCCACTCAAAATTTTTTGTTTAAATCTTATCTGAAGCCTGATAATTGGGAATCTAAAATCAAACTTTGAATAAATGAGGCGGAGATCCTGAAATTTTTACTGATATGAGACTTGTGGCAGTTGATAGAGCTTATCAATGACTTTTCTAGGTATGAAATTTATCAAAATCGTTGGAGCCGTTTTCGAGAAAATCGCGAAAAACCCTGTTTTTGACAACATTTTCGCCATCTTGAATTGCATTTGATCGAAATTGTTCGTGTCGGATCCTTATAGTGTAAGGACCTTAAGTTCTAAATTTCAAGTCATTTCGTTTATTGGGAGATGAGATATCGTGTACACAGACGCACATACACTCATACATACACACACACACACACACACTCACACACACACACACACCACACACACACACACACACACACACAACACACACACACACACACACACCACACACACACACACACACACACACACACACCACACACACCACACACACACACACACACCACACACACAAAACACAACACACACACACACACCACACACACACACCACACACACACACACACACAACACACACACACACACACCACACACCACACACACACACACACCACACACACACACACAGACCAATACCGAAAAACCACTTTTTTTGGACTCAGGGGACCTTGAAACGTATAGAAATTTAGAAATTGGGGTACCTTAATTTTTTTTGGAAAGCAATACTTTCCTTACCTATGGTAATAGGGCAAGGAAAGTAATAAAGATACAATAATCATTAACAATAGCATTTTTGAACAAGGAGCGAGATCATTCATATCCATCTGAAAGCCTGAACATTGAGCTCTACGATTGGCTATTAGCTGTTGATCAATGAAGGTTGTGCTCTACTGTCATGTCATTGGCCGAGACTAGACACGCCCAAGTATTCCAAATATGGTCATGAGTAACACATAAAGATTTTCTTCCAATGATAAATCTCTCTTATTCACTAATCCTAGGAAAATGTGGAATCCAGATACATCTAAAATGTTTGAATCGCTCAATTTTTCATCTTATTCCAATTTCAGCTTACAAAAACAAATGAATAATGATTTATTTTATTTCGTGAAATTAATAGACTTCTTCAACAATTTTTTTTTGAAAATTGCAACAAGTTATCATTATATCAATCAGAAAATTCTACATAGGTTGAATAAGTAATTAAGACATGTTTTATGTTTCCTGAAAAATTATGATTGTGCAAATTCTTTTAATAAGTTTCTGCAAATAGACGACTCTTGATGGTGGAGTGCCAACTATTGGCAATATTATATTGATCTTGAGAATTGAGCTATTTTTGTTTATTAATATTCATCTACTGATCGTGATCACTTGAGCTAAGTTCATTTGTGAAGAACGCTAATTAATTACAAATCCAAAGAAACTTCTAATTTTACTTTTGGAGCAGATGTTGGAAGAGTGTGGACTTTCAAACAAAATGGAGTGAAATGACATTCAATGATGAAGATTTAATGTTGTGTAACTAGATTTTTGAAAGATTGACAGAACTCTGAGGGCCGGTTGCACAAAAGCCGGTTAAGTTTTAACCGTGATTAATTTCACGAGAACCAATCAGAGAAGGCCTTTTTGAAAAGACGGCTTCTCTGATTGGTTCTCGTGGAATTAGCCACGGTTAAAATTTAACCGGCACTTGGCTGTTTTTATGAAGAAGATCATCTAGAGTAGAAAAATTTATCACAACGAAATTCTGGAGCAGAACTTCATGCAATTTCAAACCATTGTGTTTACTAGGCTTATATAAATACAATTGTTCGTATGATGCTATTGAATATTATATGCCTATAGGGTAAAAATATTTTCAATTTATCTGAATATGTATTTTGTAATGCTGTTTCTGTAAAATATGTCTGTCAAGACCTAGCACAGGAAACAATAAAATCAATCAATCAATCAGTACTCTAAATTGCGGTGAGTCTCACCTTACTGCAGTAAATCACCTAAAGCAACGATTAATTTATAAGTACGGTATGTCGAGAGATTTTTCTTGTATAGTAAGGTCCACGTTATAATGGCAGTGATTGATAAGCAATGGTATTGCTATCCTTGTCTATCATTCAAAAAAGCGGATAGCGCAATCTCTTTCTTGCTTTGCTTTGTTGCTAGATCGTCTTTTAACAATGTAGAACTATAAATTAATTTACAAAATATTTCATCTTAATTATGTAAATTCATTATGAACTTATTGAAAAATAGAATTTCTTGCTTAATAAAATATCATTTATTATTTTAAACGAGATGAACTATTACATCAATAAACCTGTATCAGCTACCGTCTATAGAAGGCATTGACAAAACAGAGGATCGGCAACGTTGTTCTCCTATCTTTCTCCACTGCCATTATAACGTGGAGATCACTGTAGCTGAGTATCTAAAACAAATTTGAAAATTTTTTGTCCATTTGCTCTCGATAAAGCTTTTTGTGGTGTGGCGAATAATAGCGTTCCCAACTTGTTTAAAGTTTTCAGTTCATCAAGTTTTCTGTCCATCATGTTTTCAGCAGTACGTCGAGTTCTCAGTTTGTCAATTTCTCATTCACTTAACTTTTCAATTCAGCTCGTAAAGTTTTTAGTTTTCTAGTTCTCATTTCGTCAAGTTCGTCAATAGTTTTCAGTTTGTTTTTTGTAGTGTTTCAAAAAAAAAAAACATTTCAAAATACAATATTACATCGGATATACCGGTATCAGGCTATCCTCAGTGATACCGTTTGTGTATAGCCTCACATATATAATTATATTTGTGCATAGTTGGCCTCAGAAACGATTTGATGAAAGCAGTGGCTAGACAGATCTTTGACAACGCTGTTCTCCTATCTTTCTCCACTCTCCACTGCCACAAAATATATTTTTTCATAATTTGATTCAAAAATTTGCTTTCATGACTGAGATCAGATTTTTATTTTTATACAAACTTGAAATGGCGGCTAATTTAAAAAGCTGTGATACAACAATCTGAATTTCAAAACAACAGAAATTGAGTTACTTGGTAGGTATTCTATTCCAATTTCCTGTAAAAATAATAGAAAAATAGAAATCCTATTTAAAAATAAGTAATTTCAATGGATTAATTCTGAAATAACTTTTCAATATTATTTATACCGGTACGAGTAGGTCTAACCTATACGGGCAGGCTAACTTAAGCATGGATGAAGTCTAGGATGGTTAGTTATCAACTTTTAAAATGTCATTTCAGGTATTTTAATTTCTGTTTCTCATAAGGTTATGTTTAAAAATTATTTCATTGTTTCAAAAATACATTGTAAATCAATTATACGACTTGTGTACTCAAGTATTTTGATATAATGAAGAAAAATGGCGGCTGAGAATATGGTTTGTTCAGTTTTGTACAGTCACTGTCAAAAGTAAATATAAAATATTCTGGCAAATATACAACAATGCAAAGCGAGAGAGAGATAGTGCTATCTGTTTTGTTGTATGATAGAAAAGGACAGCAACAGTATTGTCAATCGTACACTGCCATTATAACGTGAACCTCACTTTATAGCCTTAATCTGGGTTCCTACACACTATACAGTGACCGGCACAGTGTTATATCTCCATGAGTTCCAATTATTGGACTGTTATCTCTCAGCACGGCCTAGCGAGTATGAATAATCCCATTTGAACTTATGGAAATAATATTCTCACTGTACCGGTCAGTTTCACTGTCACTGGCATGTGGTAGCTCCACACCTGTCAAGTGTAACATCACCAGTAAAGCTGGGAATCCAGCATTATCCTCTCACATTATTGTGCAACGGGGTTTGAAAAATCTATTTCGAATAGACAGCTAAGAGCTAAGTTATGTCAGCAACATTTATCCAGACTTCAGGGGCCTGTTTCACAAAGGTACAAGTAGGTTACAAGTCTTGTTGCCAACCATGGTTTTGGAGAACAGCTGGTTACAAGCGTTTCACAAAAGCAGAATTGTAAACTTGTAGTTACAATGAATTTCTACAAGTTTACAAGTGATTTGCTTGTTACGAACAAGTGTTTCACAAAGATTTTCATTGTAGCCATCAATTTTTGTCGAAATTACTTGTTCGTAACTATGAAATTTTTACCGAAGTGGAATGCTATGTAAAGGATTTACAAGTGATCATTAAAATAATTTTAAATATTTCTAATAATCAAAAATGCCCTATATTCCTCTATAATTCATTATTTTGGAAATATATGCATTAGGAAATTAAATTTATCAAATTTCCAAAATAGTCATTAATGTGTTACCTCATAGGTTATGTGTACTATAATATATATATACACAGTATATATAGTATACATTATATATAGTACATATACTATATATATACACAGTACATATACTGTGTAGGTTACAAATTCAGCAATCAATGAAGTAAACTGTACAAAAAACATTATATTGCTTCCAAATATTTTCAAAGTGATTATTAAAACCTTTTTAAAGGATGAAAAAAGGAAATTATCATGAAAATAGGTTATGTTTACAATTGAAGTACTTCTAGACTTGTAAAATTGTAAACTTGTAGATCATAAATTTTTGTGAAACGTGAGTACTTGTAAACTTGTAACAAGTACTTGTCCGTAACAATAGTTGTACCTTTGTGAAATAGGCAGTTTGTATGCAAATCAGAAACAAATTGTCAACAGGTCACATCAAATGGGAATTTAGCAAACAGAGACAACATATTTTATGGCACTCGAGATTTACAAACACCAACAAACATTTTACCACAGAATTATTTTCTAGAATGGTGAATGAATACGAATTTCCTTGATTTTCAAGATAAAACCCACTATAAAAATGTCGTTTCGTTGAAATGATAGAAAGAAGATACTGAATTAAAGAGGAGTTGAATTAAAGCCAGAAATTGATCAGTTTTGGAGAGTGACCCACCCACCTTAATCCATACAATCTAGCCAAATTCATCCAAATATTCTGACAGCCAGACTCAAGAATAGTGTATAGATAGCTATATACTATCCTTGAGTGAAATGAAGAAAAATATGTGTAAAACCTTAAATTTATTCCATTAACTGAAAGCTTAAAAGACTTTTATAATACTGCACTTAACAATGTGCAAATGGCTCCAACAATAATAATATCATAGTCTATGATGAACAAGAGCATTTTATTTAAAAGATTTTTTAACTTAAATTTTTAAATTTTGTTGATAATAAGTGATTAATTGATTTTGATAAATAAAAATTAAAATTTTTTATATACTTAGTTATTAAACCTTAAAGACAAGCTCTGATTATCAATATTCTTATAAATGAATAATCGTATTTAGTTTTCTCCCATATGCATTTTCTAGAAGTGCTCAAGTCACTGACTTCAGGTCGTTTTGGAAACTGAATGTTTATTTAATTAAAAAATATTATACTGTAATTAAATCTCACTTCCAATTGAAATAAGGATTTGAAACTGCAAATTACATGACTGATTCTATTCCAAAGTAGCTAGAAAAAATAGTTCCTGAGAAATTTACTTTTTTGACCTTTTGAAATCCAACTCTTCTGTCCTTTTCCACATTCAATTTTCTGTTTTAGTAACCTTTAGGTACTTTACTTCAAGTTAGTAGAATATGTTCATTAAAACAAAACTTGAATTCAAGTAAACTATAGTGAGGTTCACGTTATAATGGCAGTGGATGAAGATAGAAGAATAGCGATGCCGATTCTCTGCATTAATTAATTATATTTCTACACTGTCAAAAACATAATTGGCATCGTTGAGGACCTAGAAAAGGATAGTACCACTGGCTTTGTCGAATGATAGACTAGGATTGCAAAACCAAAGTTGATCTAATACTGTCATAACATGAACCTAACTATAACTGACTATCGAAAACATCCCTTCAGTGAGGTTAACTAAATTAATAAGATTTTGGGAGCCCTCCAATTGCGCTGACGAGTAGCGCAGAATTATGGACGGCCCGCAAAAAATTAGCAAATTATTGACTCGATTTTGTTCCATCTTGCCTCTGTAGACCGTACGGATGTCATGAAAAGTTCGCACATTTCTCAAACGAGAGTTGACGTCTACGCGTACTACTAATGCATTCTGTTGACTAGATAAGCAACTACTTGAAGAACAGCCGTTATATAAAGACCGTTTCAAATCACCTGACCGGCTGGTTCGGGGCCCTCCCCGGAAAAATTTTCAATTTATAAGACTTAGACATGCTATAAGATTACTATAATAAGACCTAGACATATTCTAGACCTGCTATAATCTTTTTAGATAACGGCTGTTCTTCTAGTAGATACTTATCTAGCCAACAGAATGCATTAGTAGAACTCGTAGACGTCAACTCTCGTTTGAGAAATGTGCGAACTTTTCATGACATCTGTAAGGTCTACAGAGGCAAGATTAGAATGACCAGACAATAATTAAATAGACTAATCATTTTTTTGGCGGGTCTTCCATAATTCTGCGCTATTTGTCAGCGTAATTGGAGGGCCCCCAAAATCTTATTAATTAAGTTAACCTCACTGAATGGATGTTTTCTTTAGATATATATATTACCTATACTATAATATACTGGACAATCTATATTAAACTAAGCAGTCCATAGACACACAAAAAATCACATTCTACTCTTCCAGACACTATATTAAGCTAAAATTATTATGAAGACTACGGTATGAAATAATATTACTAGTAGTTCTGCGAACAGTAGACCTCGCTCTTGAATACAACTTTCAATCTAATGAGAAGGGCCAGTACAATAAGTACAGAATATTGTGAAGATTTAGCCATGTCATCTATTATTTTCTCCATTGAAAGTGCTAGAGACACTGTTTGAAGGGACATTGGACTTATCAAGGAGGTACCTTTATATCAAATACATACAAATTCTACCTTTTAAATGAAAAAGACTAAGAAATTGTCATAACACACACACAGCATAACACAGTATGACATTGTGTTGAGAATGATTAATAATAAATACTTTTTATTGTCAAAAAACAATAAAGATTGGTTTAGTACTGTTTAAAGAGTTTAAAGTAGCGTATCACGAAATGCTTTAAAGTTACAAGCAAAATCAAATCTTACTTCTCGACAACTAAATTTTTAGGGGGGCTTGACCCCCTCGGGCCTCATGGAGTCGGCGCCTATGGAAGCGCTATCAATATCAAACAATGTTATGTTCACATATATCCCACAAATGAGAACTTCGACAGTTTGCATATTTCAAATCGTCCATATTCTATTGCCTAATTCTGTATAAGTTGGTGGCATGAATTAGCTAGTGCGCAATCCTGTTTGATTGTCTCACCGTCAGATTGAAGAGTGCGAGGGTAGGCTACTTATCAATCCCTCTTATTATCTCAGGAAACAGTTGTACACAATTACCTATCAATCCACAAAGTCGGTATCACCCAAGAATAGTGTATAGTATCAGATCTATAGCTATAGTATAGTATCTATAGTGAGGTCCACGTTATAATGGCAGTGAAGAAAGATGGGAGAAAAACGTTGCCAAGTCTCTCCATTTTGCCACTGACTGTACACAGCTGTTACTCAATTCATCCCATTAAATTTAATCTAATAATAATTATAATTTCCTTGATAAAATAATCAATCTAATGTCAAATTGATCAAGAAAATATATTTTTTCATAATTTGATTGAAAAATTTGCTTTCATGACTGAGATCAGATTTTTATTTTTATACAAACTTGAAATGGCGGCTAATTTAAAAAGCTGTGATACAACAATCTGAATTTCAAAACAACAGAAATTGAGTTATTTGGTAGGTATTCTATTCCGATTCCCTGTAAAAATAATAGAAAAATAGAAATCCTATTTAAAAATAAGTAATTTCAATGGATTAATTCTGAAATAACTTTTCAATATTATTTATACCGGTACGAGTAGGTCTAACCTATACGGGCAGGCTAACTTAAGCATGGATGAAGTCTAGGATGGTTAGTTATCAACTTTTAAAATGTCATTTCAGGTATTTTAATTTGTGTTTCTCATAAGGTTATGTTTAAAAATTATTTCATTGTTTCAAAAATACATTGTAAATCAATTATACGACTTGTGTACTCAAGTATTTTGATATAATGAAGAAAAAAATGGCGGCTGAGAATATGGTTTGTTCAGTTTTGTACAGTCACTGTCAAAAGTAAATATAAAATATTCTGGCAAATATACAACAATGCAAAGCGAGAGAGAGATAGTGCTATCTGTTTTGTTGTATGATAGAAAAGGACAGCAACAGTATTGTCAATCGTACACTGCCATTTTAATGTGGACCTCACTATAGTAGCTATATACTATCCTTGAGCCGGACTCACCGTTTCGGAAACGCTGATAAATGGTACTCAACACCTTTGAGCTGTTTATTTACATTTGGTGAATGGCTACATACCTCTCTACGAACAAATGCTGGAAAGGACAATAACCAGTGAAAGATAAACCAATTTATTTGAGCAGCTGCTCCACAAGTCCGTAATATAACACCGACTCCGATCACATAAAATTCAAGGTCATGTACAAAAATAAGTAGGCTAGAGTTTACAAGGCTCTATCAGCATCCGAAATTAATCAATTTAAATCGTTACAGATGCTCTTGAAATGAATCGTCTCTGACTCATCTTGGAGGTATCTCTTTAATAAAGTTAGCGAAATAATAATGGGATGATATTATAGAGTATATACTGTTATATCCGTGGACTAGTGCAGGGGTCTCCAACCTTTTCCATCCAAGGGCCACATTGTTAATTCTAGGGAGGCTTAGAGGGCCAATAAAAAGGATGTACGTGGAATTTGACTTGTGGGCCACAAACGACGGGGGATTTGGGGGGTGTAAAATTATTATATTTCCATTAAAATAATATGAGGAGTTTTAAGTAGGTTTAATTGAAACACAGGAAGGAGCAAACCAATTCATTTCATTTCAATACAAAGTCAAATATTTATTGAGTGTAAAAAATCATAAGAAAACTTGAGAATGCATGAGCTTAGGAAGTTAAACAAAATATGATAACTTTTTTTCAATAGTAATAAGACAACTTGACAATACACGAATTTACAAAAAGTTAACATGCTAAAAGAGAATACTTATTTTTAGTGAGAAGATTGCATTTGTTTTCCATTCAAAATGTCCGCCCATTAAGAATCAAACTTTGTGGTTCCAATCATTAAAATTGATTTCAAATGTTCATCTGACAAGGAAGTATTTGGATTTAACAAACTTCATTTTTGAAAATGTCTGCTCACACTTGTAGGTAGATCCAAAAAGAGAAAACATAGCTCGAGCATGGTTTTTTATATTTGTTAAGTCTTTTTCTGGGAGAGAACTGTAAAATGGAAGTAGGTTACCTTCTTTGTAGCGTTCAAACAGGGACATGTACAGTCCGTGCAGACCATTTGCTAATATCTCGCTAAGGTTGATCGCTACTTGTTTACAGCTAATTTTACACTTATTAAGAAGAAATGGAGTGGCTAGTAAGAGAAGAGTACTGAACTCACAGTTGTTGTCAAAAATGTGTATAAATATATATTTTTTAAATCTGTTGCAATAACTCTCGGCGGGCCGGACAAAATCCATCCGCGGGCCGTAGGTTGGAGAGCCCTGTTATAGAGTTTATACTGTTATATCTGTGGACTAGTGGATAGAGTGCTTGCGTAGTAGCATAGAGATCCCGGGTTCAAACCCTCTCATTATCAAAAGTTTTTTTAACCAGATCACTACAGTGTTATCAGAAGGGCATGTTAATTGTCGGTCCCGGCTGAAGTATGACAGTCGTAAGGCCTATTGACGGCTTAAATTATATATGCAGACGGTGGGACATCCCGCAAGGGACTCCTCACCAACAAAAGCCATACGAATTTAATTTTCACCGTAATTGACCGAACGTAGTGAGGTCTATGTTTTAACTCGGATTTACTTTTGTCTGTCTGTATGTATGTAACGCGATTACGGCCAAACGCGTTAATAGAATTCGATGAGATTTGGCAGGAATATTCCTTTTTCAACTGCGCGTCGATGTATACACAAAGTTTTTTTTTTTAATTTTGCATTTCAAGGATAATATGAAAAGAAAAGAAATTCCTTCATACTAGATAGGATTAATCAGACTATAGAATTATTCATAATCAATCAGCTGACAAGTGGATTATCAATTGCATGCGTTACACAGATGTCTGGCCGTGTCTATTTATATAAAGTAGGGTTTCAATACTTTTTATGATGCGTGCTCCTTAGTATCAATATTCTCACATTTGAAAAACAAATTTAATAGGTGATTGAAAATAAAAACATGATTAAATAAAACTAAATAATGCTAATATTTGCTAATAATTATAATATTCTTGATTGAAAAAATTAATTTTAAAATAGTTGAGAAATATTTTTATCAGATGGAAAGATTATCACGGAACTGGATAAATTATCATATGGGATACAAATTCAAACATGAACTTGAGTTTATTAACATAAGTGAGTTTTTGATCTTGGTGAAAACAAATAACAGTTTTTAAGTGTGAATTGTGATTCAACTGAACTGAATCAACTAGAACAGGTAACATCAGATACTTGTGGATGAGAAAACTGAGTGAGGTCTACTGTTCACAGAACTACTAATATTAATACGGTGTTTCAAAAGATTAAAAGCAAAAACCATGAGCAGCAACTGAGAAACAGAAAACATGAAGAACTGAAACACATGAGGAAAAATAAATTACACTGCGTTACCGTATTATATTATTTTAGGATGATGAATTCAGTTGATTATTTATATTTTTTCAATACAAAATTAGTGAATTGGAAACAGAATTATATGAGATGAGTAATCGAATGAGGTGATTGATAGGTGTATGCTTACCAGCGTGAATCGAACCCACGACCAGGCAGCGCTGGCAGACTGAAGGTTTACAAACCTTACATGTGTTACATTCTATACATTCTGAAGTTACATCATATCAGAGATGATAGGAATATAAAATATAGTTTTCTTTACTCGATGATTCCATACTCTGGGTGCAAAGTAGGGATGTCAATCCCGGGACTGATATCCAATCCCGGTATTTCGTGACTGATCCCGGGATTGGCAAGAAGTAGTTTCTTGTATTTGTAACCAATTGTTCCTCATCAATTACATGTTCAGTAACAGTGTGTGGAGATGGAAAAGGGCTCATTATAGAGGGAGAGGATATTATTGGAATGGAAAAATACTTAGGAATAATATTAAAATAAAACATTCTATTTCTATAAATGTTTTCAAGATTAGGAGTAACTTTTTTTAAAAGCTGAACCACTACTAAATGAAATTTCATAGAGCCGACTATATTTACTTCAACTAGATATTCAATTGTGTTATCGCATGGGCACGTTATATTGTCAGGTCCCGGCTGAAGTATGACAGTCATAAGGCCCTTTGACGGCTTAAATAATATATTCAGGCTGTGGGACCTTCCCGCAAGGGACTCCCTACCAACAAAAGCCATACGAATTCACTTTTTTTCTACTTATGATAAAGAGAGAAGAGAAGAGGAATAATTAGACAGAGAGTGAATAGACCTAGATGGTGCTAGTTTATTTCTGATTTCTGAAGTCTTTTAAGAGTTCTGAGTGCATTTCAATGAAATGACATCAGCACTATTGCAAATATTGCGCCGTCTAGACCAGTGAGTATAGAATTTAACATTCTTAGAAAGTATAGAATGTATCAATGAGTATACATTCTATACTTTCTGGTAATTGTGGTGCTGTGTGAACAGAAACAAACGTAGAGGCATAACAACCGATCAACAACCATTATGCGAATGATGCGAACCGATAATGCGAATTCAGCCAGTACACAGTATAATATATTATTTATAATATGCAACTGTAGGCTGTGCCTGTAGAATAAATAGTCAGACACTTAGAACAATAAATTAGTTATGCAAAACTCATATTCATCACCGTAAATGAATTAATTCTATATTGAATTGTTTTTGGAAAAATACGATTCAGAAATTCAGGTTTTCCAATCCCGAAAATCCCGGGATTGTTGGCTATCAAAAATGGACCGGGATCCCGGGATTCGGGATCCCGGGATTGACATCCCTAGTGCAAAGCCATATTTCTCTAAGCTGGCCTGGCCGGCTTCTCACAAGAATAAAAATAGTGAAAATCATAGACAATATGCACCTATTGGAGATAATTACTACCATCAATTATTTTATTGGCAAGCGTCCAATCAATTTCGATCCAGAGATTATACCTACCTACATTTGTTTTACATTTTGTGATGTTTGTTTACAAAAGAGCTCGTAAAACTGGAGTGATTTTTATAGTTCACACACTATTGAGCATCAAAAACCCAGTTGGATTGCGTCCTGTTCCCCCCCCCCCCCAAAAAAAGAATTAGATACCATTCAAAACTGCTGACGTCACTAGTCTGTGACTTGACTTGACTGTGACGTTGCATACATGATCTCTACATCTACATTATACACTCACAGCTACAATATTTTGGCACGCGCTGACACACTTCTATCACCCTTTCCTCCCTTATCATTCAGACTTGGCTCATTTAATAAGAATTAAAAAATGCTTCTTTGATGATTTCATATTTGACTTGCAACAACAAACAACTGAATTCCAGAATTTTTATACCAATACTGGTAGAAGAGAACAAGTCGAAGAGAACATATAAATAATATTTTTATGTACGGTAATGGAGAATCAAGAAAATCCTATTTGAATTCTCACGCTGTGATTATCCATCTTCAAACAAGTGGTGAGTCCTACCTTCCACCCAGCTCGCAGCTGTGGAGACTTGTGAATCAATAGGCATTCATCGTAGATGAATTAATTTTCGAATAAATTAAAGTGGTATTGACAACATCAACGTCTTATTCTTTCAATTATGGAAAAATATCACAACATCTCATACCATACAATCAAATTATTAATCAATAGACAGTTAAATATTAGACAAAAGAATCCATTCTCGGATTGTATTGTATCGAAAAGTTGCTGGGTCCAAGAATTGACACTGTGAAGACCCAAAGTGATTTCTCCTATTTCACGGTTATTAGCAAATCATTCCGGTTCGTTGCGGACGACTATTTTTCAGCCCTTGTGTTTCCGCCCTAAGTGCTTGTCATCAAAACTCTAGAATATTAGCGGCTTGTTATGTGATTTGATATGGTGCATTTTGCTTTGTTCTTGAATGTTTGGGTCAACTCGTCAACTCCGTGTTTGCAAACAACCTGTGTCTATTTTGACGTTGTTGACGTCACGATTCTGTCATCTATTCAATATAGAAGGCAACCTTTGCCGTCTGAGTACAATGCTACCTTTTTCTCTTATAGCCCTAGTAACTCTCTCACGCTCACTTGAAGACTCCTGACTTTCGAAAAAATCAAACCTGATTCAATGAGGTTGAACCCATATGACGGATCCAAGGTGGCGGACAAGAGTTTTGAAGCGACATAACGTTTTTTTTCCAATTGGAATAGGATTTCCATGGAACCTACTACTGTAATAATATCATACTTGTAAAAAATATATTTAGCTGTTTCCATAATAATTCTTACCAACTCAGTATAATAATAGGTTGCGGGTGTCAGAGATGTGGCGAATCATATGGTTGCCACCTGTGATGTTTTTAACTACTGGTATAGTTTGTTTATCACTTGTAACAGATTATTTCAATATTTATCCTGAGTTTAATTTTGTCATTCCAACATAAAAATTATTTCATCACTCAACTAAAGTTTTATTTAATCAATTTCAACATAGGAAATCAACAAATTAAATTCCTATAGAGATCAATAAAACAGTTCATGAGCGAGTTCTTCAACCCAGAGGGTCTCTAGTTTTATAAAAGCATTCAATTAATTCTATCTCTTCATATAATTTCAGAAGAAAAAAATCAAAACTACAATCAATTTGATAAGGGACTCGTGAGAAGAGAGAGAAAAGGAGAGAAGAAAAAGAAAAAATCCCCCCGCCACTCTATAGTGAGGTCCATGTTATAATGGCAAATAAAATCATTTTTAAAAAATCTGGTGTGGCGCACTCACACAACTTTCCTTGCCGTTATGAAAATTTATCACCTGACACTAGTGTTCCCGCGCATCTCAAGTCTACTATTCAAAGATCCAAACCAGCTGGTGACAGGACAATAACGCTGGAGACACACGAAGTCTGCTATATCTTCATAGTGAATGATTTAATAGAATCAACAGTTCGCAATTGAAATAATAACATTTTCTCGGATTTCGAGCTTATTTTGAATTTTAGGTGAAAATGTTACAAAACATTAATTGTAGAGATTTCTATGCTCAATATTTACCCCTTGGAATTTTTTGTTCAAATTGTATCTAAAGCCTGATAATTGGGAATCTAAAAACAAACTTTGCATAGTTGGGGCGGAGCTCTTGAAATGTTTACAGATATGGGACTTGTGGCAGTTAATAGAGCTTATCAATGACCATTTTAGGTATAAATTTGATCAAAATCGTTGGAGTCGTTTTCGAGAAAATCGCGAAAAACCCTGTTTTTGACAACATTTTCACCATTTTTTCCGCCATCTTGGATTGCATTAGATCGAAATTGATCGTGTCGGATCCTTATATTGTAAGGACCTTTAGTTCCAAATTTCAAGTCATTCCGTTAATTGGGAGATAAGATATCGTGTACACAGACGCACATACACTCACACACACACACACACACCACCACACACACACACACAACACACACACACCCACACACACACACACACACAACACACACACACCACACACACACACACCACACACACACACACACACACACACACACACACACACACACACACACACACACACACACACCACACACACACACACACACACACACACACACACACACACACACAACACACACACACACACCACAACACACACACACAACACACACACACACACAGGGGACCTTGAAACTTATAGAAAATTGAAATTGAAATTGAAATTTATTCATAACACTGACAATTTACAAACAAAAGTAAATGAACTTAACAAATCAGTACAATAATTTTGAAAAAATAAAAAAACTAAAATACATAATATAATATTATCTTCTATTCCTTTTTATATAAATGAAAATAATTAAAAACTAACAAAAACATCATGTAGCGTCAGAGTTATGATTAAGGTACTTCGTAAGCTATTAGCTGAGTTGAAGTTACCTACTCTGAAAATTAAACTATTTGACCTTTGCAAGAGACAGAAGCCTCGAAAAAAAAATTAACAGAAAATCTTTGTCTATTCACAGAAAATGATTGAAAGGAGTGAACATTACAGAAGTTATTTATAGAAACCAAAAGGTATAATACAATCCTAGGAAAATAAATTAAGAAGAATTTGAGGACATATACATTTTTATATCAATATATGAACTAAAGTCATAATATATCAATGAAAAAAATAGATAAATAAAAATCCTGAGACAGAAAAATCGTTAGAAGCCTAGGAAGCAATAGTAGAAATTCCCAAAAGAATGTAAAAAAAAAATAATTCATGTGAAAAAGAACTCCTCAATCTCATCAAAATCAAAATTGAATAAAAAGTACTTCAATTTCTTCAAAAATGTTATCAGTGAGCCTGTGGATGTAATATGTAGAGGTAACTTATTAAAGGAATTTGGAGCACTGTAATCGTAAAACCGTTTAAAGGCTTCACATGAAGGGTTTGCAAGAACAACCAAATTTCTGTCTCTCAATCTGTTTGAGAAAACTAAGGCATTCCCTGTAATCTGACCACTTCTTAAAAAGAATATTCTCAAGACCCTGAAAATATAAATGCATTAAAGGCAATATATCCAAGGCCTGGAAGTAGGGAAATGAATGAGCTCTCCTATGTAATGATGTCATCATTCTAATCAATCTTTTTTGTGCAATAAGTATAGAGTTTAAATTAGTTTATATGCACCCCCCCAACAGCTTAGCCCATATTGAAGCTTGCTATTTGCAATAGCGAAATAAACAGATCTCAGAATTTTTCTAGGGCAAATGAATTTCAATAAATAAAATTTACGAAGCATCATATTCATGTGCTTTTTGAGTGATTGGATGTGAACCTTCCAATTGCAGTTCTCATCAAGCTCTAAACCAAGATATTTGATATTTTGCACTTGATCTATCTTTACACAAGATGTACAGAATTCATTAAGATTAGATAGGCAGACACCACACTTGAATAGTAAGGGAACCTGCAAGATGGGCTTTGATCTCAAAGAGAAACGAACAAATTTGGTCTTAGTACTCAGAGCCAACCTATGCACTGAGAACCAAATTTTTATCCAATCTAAGTCACTTTGCATCTTAGAAGTTGCCGTATCAATTTCTTTTTCACAATATAGCAGAGCCGTATCATCCGCAAAACAAGTAACTGTTCCACTCAGATTACTTGCGCATAATTTATTTATATACACCAGGAATAAAATTGGTCCTAATACCGAGCCCTGGGGTACCCCACATGAGATTGTCAAATAAGAGCTCAGAACATTCTTAACCCGAACACACTGGCTTCTGCCCACCAAGAAACTTTTGAACCAGTTTAAAGCAATGCCTCTTATTCCAGCCTCCCTCAATCTATGCAAAAGAATGTTATGGTCCACAGAGTCAAAAGCTTTGGTTATATCAATGAACAGGCCCAAGACATTTAAGTTTTTGTTTAGCCCATTGAAAATTCCTGAACAGAAAGATAAGGGACTCGTGAGAAGAGAGAGAAAAGGAGGAGAAGAAAAAGAAAAAATCCCTCCGCCACTCTATAGTGAGGTCCATGTTATAATGGCAAATAAAATCATTTTAAAAAAAATCTGGTGTGGCGCACTCACACAACTTTCCTTGCCGTTATGAAAATCATCACCTGAAGCTAGTGTTCCCGCGCATCTCAAGTCTACTATCAAAGATCCAGCCAGCGGTGACAGGACAATAACACTGGAGACACACGAAGTCTGCTATATCTTCATAGTGAATGATTTAATAGAATCAACAGTTCGCAATTGAAATAATAACATTTTCTCGGATTTCGAGCTTATTTTGAATTTTAGGTGAAAATGTTACAAGACATTGTAGAGATTCTATGCTCAATATTACCCCTTGGAATTTTTGTTCAAATTGTATCTAAAGCCTGATAATTGGGAATCTAAAAACAAACTTGCATAGTTGGGGCGGAGCTCTTGAATGTTTAAGATATGGGACTTGTGGCAGTTAATAGAGCTTATCAATGACCATTTTAGGTATAAATTTGATCAAAATCGTTGGAGCCGTTTTCGAGAAAATCGCGAAAAACCCTGTTTTGACAACATTTCACCATTTTCCGCCATCTTGGATTGCATAAGATCGAAATGTCGTGTCGGATCCTATATTGTAAGGACCTTAAGTTCCAAATTCAAGTCATTCCGTTAATTGGGAGTGAGATATAGTGTACACAGATGCACATACACACACACACACACACCAACACACACACACACACACACACACACCACACACACACCACACACACACACACACACACACAACACACACAACCACACACACAAAAACACACAACACCACACAACAACACACACACACACCACACACACACACACCACACACACACAACACACACCACCACACAACACACACACACACACAACCACACACACACCACACAACACACACACACACACACAACACACACACACACCACACACACAGTCAGGGGACCTTGAAACGTATAGAAAATATGAAATTAGGGTACCTCATTTTTTTGGAAAGCAATACTTTCCTTACCTATGGTAATAAGGGCTAGGAAAGTAAAAATGACTCAGAATATGTTCAAAATGATAAGCCTCATAAGCTTCTAATGATTTCAATATAACAGGAATTACAATCCTGATAAGATGAAATCTTATATGCTGCAAGTTGGAGTCGAGAGATTGTCAGTTTCAGGCAATAGAGAAGTAGCGAGACTGTCAGTATTGTTTGAATGGGAAGCCAATTTGATGATACATAGTGAATGCTGACATTTGTATGTGAATCTCACTGTATACCTGCCCTTTGGCGGCTGAAAAGTTTGACGAGCTTAGCTCAGCTCTACAATATTACACAGAAACTCGTGGGAGTTCAAATGGAAGTAAGTTGAGCTTGAGATGCACTCCCTTCTGCTATCAAACTGAATGACGTCACATCGGCGGGAGCAACTTGAGGCGTAGGCGATTCTGCTGAATTCACGTGATTATTCCAACCAATAAGATAAATCAAACAAATCGCTACCTTTGGACAATCCTTGTTAGAAGTTTTTCAACAAATTTTCTGAAAGTTTAGAAATATTATTTGATCACTGTTCAAAGCCTCAGGCTAAGCGCCATTTAGGCCTATTTTTTCAAGCTTCGCATTCACCGTTTCATTCATATTCTATCTATACTTTAGGATCCAAGCAGTCAGGCTCGCTACGCTCGCAAAATCCTCTAGCCTGGGAGCCCCAGGATGATGAATCATCCAGAATTGCAGCTTGCTTCGCTCACCTGCATTTTTCATTTGAGCTCTTTTTTCTTCTGTCAATATGGCATTCAAGCTCGATTCAATGATTGTCAATGGGATAAATAAATACCGGTTGAATCAAATAAACTAGTAGTTCTGTGAACGGTAGACCTCACGCAGTTTTCTCATCCACAAGTATCTGATGTCACCTGTTCTAGTTGATTCAGTTGAATTATATTTTACTCTTAAAAACTGTTATTTGTTTTCTCCAAGATCAAAAACTCACTTATTTTAATAAACTCAGTTCACGTTTTAATTTTTTTCCCATATGATAATAGTTTATTCAGTTCCGTGAAAATCTTTCCATCTGATAAAAATATTTCTCAAATATTTAAAATTATTTTTTTCTATCAAAGATATTATAATTTCTTCAGCATTATTTAGTTCATTTTTAATCCCCTATTAATTTGTTTTACAAATGTGAGAATATTGATACTGATGGGCACGCATCATAAAAAATATTGAAACCCTACCTTATAGAAATAGACGCGGCCAGACATCTGTGTAATGCATGCAATGAATAATCCACTTGTCAGCTGATTGATTATGAATAATTCTATAGTCTGATTGATCCTATCTTCAAAGTAGATGATATATAGTGATATCAGAGTATGGAGTTTCATTTTCTTTTCATATTATCCTTAAAATGAAAAATTTCAAAAAACCTAGTGTATACATCGACGCGCAGTTGAAAAAGGAATATTCCTGCCAAATCTCATCAAATTCTTTCAACGCGTTTGGCTGTAATCGCGTTACATACAAACAGACAAAAGCAAATCGAGATGAAACATAGACCTCACTACGTTCGGTCAATTATATAGCTTAAAAATGTTTATATTTCTATCGGAATGAATAAAAATATACAGTGATTTATCACATAATTGAAAAATATTGTATTTATTGTATTTTTTCTTTTGCTTGTGGTGCCTGAAACAATTTTCAGCTTTTTAGTTCTGGTTAGTAAATTTAATTTTATTTTCTTGTGATAAGTTATTGATTTATTAACCTTTGATTTGTTACAGGGGTGCCCATCCCCCCAATGGTCCATGTCGCAAAATTCCCCCCCCCCCAAAATTCTCAAAATTTGGTATCCATTCAGGTACTTAAAAACTGTATATTGAAAAATCCCCCCATTTTCCCTAGTTTTTTCCAAAAATCCCCCCAAAATTCAGCCTCATGTCGCAACTTGCGACATCAAAACATGCTGTGGGCTTCCCTGATTTGTTACGTTGTTGAATTTTTGCAATAAAGAATTGAATTGAATATTTGAAATTCGAGATGCAAATTATATAGAAAACTACATTTTTGTGTGATCACTATTAAAAAACTCAGGGCTAAGCGCCATTTAGGTGTACTTTTTTCAAGATTCGCATTAACCGTTTCATTCAATATTCTATCCATACTTTATTTCCCTTCTCACTTATGTTTTATGACGTTTTTAAAAGTTTCCGTGGTCACTCTATGAAGGGTACTCATAAAAGTCACTCTTTGGAACGATTATGGCCAGGTTAGCCGTGACAAGTAACGTTGCAACCTCCTTCTGCTAGTATATTCTCCTTCTTCTATAGCGCTACCTGGTCGTGGGTTCGAGTCCCGCTGGTAGGCATGGACGATCATCTCATCAAATCACCCACGCACTTTCCATTATCCACGCACGGGCTAAAAACTCATGTGTGCATCATCCACAATGTAAACAATTTCAGAACAGATTGTCTCGCTTCTGATTTCTGTAGGCTGCATCAAAGATCTCAAGCCAAGTGTGATCAGTTGCTTGGCAATAAATCACAAGACTATAGTGGAATTAAAACATCTTCTTGAAGGAATATGC
>NC_052518.1:100393391-100418626 GCF_014356525.2 Nilaparvata lugens
CATAAATTAAATAGCCCCTACTGCTACATTAAAAATTTTGAAGACTTGTGGGATCCCACTCACAAAACATAAAAGTAAAATTATCATTTGTAGACGATGTTTCACCCATTCCACCCAGAACAGAGATGAGAACGCAGGATGGCTGAGCTGAAGAGTAGTGTGCTAGCAATAATACAGCAAGAATCATCATGGCCTGCAATGAATGGTTCAATGAGATAAGGTGTATGACCATTGTCATATAACTGGTATCTACCGGAATGCATTATGCCGTAAATGCAACTGCAGCGACAGCGACAATCACTTCATACCAGTGTTTCTCCACAACTCTTCAAACTACGATACACACCTTATTATTCCAGAGCTGGGTAGAGATAAGGATCGGCTGTTTGTCATCCCAAACTCATCGGAAAAGTATATATCATTCACCAAACAAATATCTCCAAAAATGCACCTTCGATTCATCGATACATTCCGGTTTACGCCTGATAGTTTAGACAACCTGGTTGCTAACCTAGTCAAATCAGCATCGAATCCGGAAGACTTGTCCAAAGTGCTGTCACATACTGCCAAAGTGTTTGGAAACAAATTGAGCCTTGTCTCAAGGAAATGAGTGTTTCCATACGACTACTGTGATTCATGGCAGAGACTTGAAGAAACATTGCTACCACTCAAGAGGCATTTTTCAGCAAGCTGTTTGATAGGAGTGTTAGCAGTGATGATTACGAACATGCTCAAAATGTGTGGAACCAATTCAGTTGTAGAACTCTGGGAGGTACAGTGACCTGTACTTGAAAACAGATGTTCTCCTTTTGCCGATGTTTTTGAGAGCTTCCATGATGTATGCATGAAGACTTATGATTTGGATTGTGCGCACTACTTTCATCTCCAGGCTTTTCCTTTGATGTCATGCTGAAATATACTAAAGTTGAGCTTGAGCTCCGTACTGACTATGACATGTACATGTTTATCGAGCGAGGTATCAGAGGAGGAATAACAAATTGTATACACCGTCTGCTGTAGCCAACAATGCCTACACAGGAGCGCCTATTGACCCCGAGAAGCCTACATCATATCTCTGTACACAGATGTGAACACCTGTACGGCTGGGCAATGTGCCAACTACTTCCATGCCGAAATTCCGTGGATGAAGAAAGATGAGTTGAGGGGGTGAGCAGAGTATTGATGGTGTTGGAGATGTTCAAAAGATTGGCTACATCTTGGAGGTGGACATTGAGTACCCTTCTGAATTGCATGATGAGCACAATGACTTCCCATTCCTGGCAGAGAACAAAAAAAACTCTTAAATCTAATCATGTACGACTCATGACAACTCTAAGCAACCATGAACGATATGTATGTCATTACCGCACCCTCAAGCAAGCAGTACAACATGGATTGAAAATCACTAAAGTTCATCAAGGTGTAAGGTTTGAGCAGGAGGACTTCCTAGCACCCTACATCATGCTAAACACCAGACTCCGATAACAGTCAAAGAATAAGTTTGAGAAAAATTTCTTCAAACTAATAAACAACGCAGTTTTTAGTAAAACGATGGAGAATGTGCGAAAAAGAATGAGCATGGAGCTAGTGAATGATGAGAAGCGTTTGAAGAAACTGATTGCTCGACCAGTGTACAAGGATAGTATCATATTTGGTGAGAATATTTGCGCTGTTATGATGCATAAAGAGAAAGTGGAGCTCAACAAACCAATCTATATAGGGTTATCAGTGTTGGACATAAGCAAGACCCTTATGTACCAGTTCCACTACGATGTGATGAAACCTACCTACAAAGAGAACCTGCAACTGCTCTATCAGGATACTGACAGCTTATTCTACATTGTGAAAACTGAGAACCTATACAACGACATCATCAACAACCAGCAACTGAAAGATACCTTTGACACTTCAGAGTACCCTGTGGACCACCCATGCTACTCGGATGCAAACAAAATGGTGCTTGGAAAGTTCAAAGATAATATGCTGGCCGAGCGCCACTTGAGTATGTAGGGCTACGGTCAAAGCTATATGCCTGTAGGTGTTACAATTAGGGATGTCAATCCCGGGACTGATTTCCAATCCCGGTATTTCGGGATTATCCAATATCAATCCCGGGATCCCGGGACTGATCCCGGGATTGGCAAAAATCAGTTTAATGCATTTTCAACCAATTGTTCCTCCTCAATTACATGTTCAGTAACAGTGTATGGAGATGGAAAAGGGCCCATTAAAGAGGCTATTATTAAAATGAATAAAGAATACTTGTTAATAATATTAAAATATATTGAACATTCTATTTCTATAAATGTTTTTAATATTAGGAGTACCTGTTTTTTTCATATCCTACCTTAAATTTGCTCTATCCTAGATGATAGTGAGAAATAAGGGAAGCAAGATAACTCATCAGAGTCTTTTTTAAGTAGAACAAAAACATTTCTATCCTACATTAGGACGGGATAGAGCACACACTTTAATTACGTCAAATACTGTGAAGTGAATTAATATCACTTGAATTAATAATAAATTAGAATACTTTTTGTAAGACCGTAACGCTATACCGACCAAACAACGCGAAAGCTGAATCACTACACTACTGAATGAAATTTCGTAGAGCCAGCTATAATATTTACTTCAACTAGATATTCTACTCATGATAGAGAAAGAGAAGAGGAGAGGAATAATTAGACAGAGAGTGAATCGTTAGTGCTTTTTTATTTCTGATTTCTGAAGTCTTTACAGAGTTCGGAATGCATTCAAGGAAATGCCATCAGCACTATTGCAAATATTGTGCCGTCTAGACTGGTAATTGGTGTGCTGTGTAAACAGAATCAAGTGTAAAGACATAACAACTGATCAACAACCATTCTGCCAATTATGCGAACTGATAATACGAATTCTATTAAGCCAGTAAAGAGTACAGTATACAATCAATATTATGTATTTATGCAACTGTAGGCTGTGCCTATAGAATAAATTTATTAGTCAAACACTTAGAACAATAAATTAGTTATAAAAACTCATATTCATCACCGTAAATGAATTCAATATTGAATTGTTTTTGGAAACATATGATTCACAATTTCAGGTTTACAATCCCGAAAATCCCGGGATTGACGCTGAAAAATCCCGGGATTGTTAGGTATCAAAAATGGACCAGGATACCGGGATTCGGGATCCCGGGATCCCGGGATTGACATCTCTAGTTACAATAGTGATCCAAATCAGCTGACAAGTGGATTGATAAAGAAAGCTAATGGAGTGAGGAGACCAATACTTGGGCGAGAACTCTCAAAAATGCATCCAGATGCTGAATGTTACATAGGCTTCCAAGACTATCTAGATTGTCTATATGGTGATGAGGATATCTATAGAGAACAAGTGATGTTTGGCACTAGGAAACATCAGATCATGACTCAAGTCATGAGAAAGAAGGCACTGAGCAAAGCTGATGAGAAGAGGTATATTCTAGATGATGGAATTACAACTCTTGCACATGGACATTACAAGATCATCACTCCAGCACATAGGGATGAGGAGAAGGATGAGGAGGCAGAGGAGGAGGATGAGGAGAAGGATGAGGATAAGTCACACAGCAGCAGTGTTACACTATGGACAGATGAAGAAATGAATATATCTGACAATGATGATGATGATGATAACTCATACCCTTCCGCGGCTAAACGCCCGTGCACCCCATCATCGCAAGATCAGCTCATTGATGAAATCAACAAAGATGGCTCAGCATCTCAGTAAAGCATACTGAGAAAATTGCTTGAAAAGTGATGTCATACCTCATGCCAGGAAGTGTCAACAAATCTACTGCACATACAAACTGCACACATGTCTTCACCCTACATTCACATCGCAGGACTTTTTGGAAGCGATCATCATCAGTTGAGGTCTGTGCACCATGCTGTAAAGACGCCGCCCGTCACCCCACCACCGCTGCTAGTCGCCCCACCATCGCCGCCAGTTGCCCCACCACTGCCATCAGTCGCCCCACCACCGCCGCCAGTCGCCCCACCACTGCCGCCAGTCGCCCCACCATCGCCACCAGTCGCTCCACCATCACCACCAGTCGCCCCACCATCGCCACCAGTCAGCACACCACCGCCGCCAGTCGCCCCACCATCATCAGTTGAGGTCTGTGCACCGTGCTGTAAAGAACTAGCATCAGCTGCAACTAGAACTCCAGCTAGTACTCCTGCTGTTACCACTACACCTGCTCCAGACCCAGTGCCAACATCAGCCTGCAGTGGAGCAAGCAGATATGTGTGAGTGTGGAGACTGTCTACTAGTAACCAGCAACCAATGGATTGTGAAACCATTTCTGAAGTTTGGAGATAAGGACCTACCAGAACCGTTTGGAACAGCTCAAAACTTTCTAGAGACACTAACATCTTTCATGATGCCAAAGTGTCAAGCTATACCGATCTATGCGAGGGAGCAGCCATCTTGAAATTCTCATTCTGCAGAGGATTCTGCGAAATAAGTGATAGATTGGGTGAATTATATCACTGGATAGTTCTTGATATATTGGACTGAATCTATTGAATTGTAATGTAAATAATCTTATTATTCATATGAATGCTCAGTTTATATATATATATATATATATATATATATATATATATATATATTATGCTATGTATCAATAAAAGAGAGATTGTGTTATTTCAAGAGAAAGATGTTGTACATCTTATTCCATACACCCTTCAACTTCTAGAGTAAGCACTGTTAGACATTTAAGATAGAGTAAATACAATAGGGAGCATCCTACTATGATAAACTTGTCTTTATCATACCATGCAGGAAGTTCATGATGGTTGAGCTAAACAGCCTGATGCCTATATAAATGCTAATTAGCAAGTTCATATATCCAGTATGGATAAGACAGTATTAGTACAAGAGCTGCACAAACAAGCTTGTTGGAATTTCCCCAACAAGAAAGGTTACAGTCAAAGGTCTTGATGACCTCTATCAAGCTGACCTTGTTGAGATGATACCATATGCTCGACAGAACAAAGGTTATAGATACATAATTACTATTATCAATTGTCTTAGTAGGTTTGCCTTTGCTATACCAATTAAAAGCAAGTCAGCCGATGATGTGGTCAAGGCAATCAGATACAGAAAATAACTCTTTCCTTATTACTACTGAGGTAATTCTTCCTCTATCCAATAGTTTGACACATACAATGCTTCAAGGTTTTCAAACTATAAAATATATCAACTATTGTTCCTACAGTATACCTGTTTGATTGCAATAATGACCAATTCTGACCCTTCTTGTAACTCCTATACTATGTATACTTTAATGACTATGTCCAAGCTCATTGCAGCTTGCTGTAAGTGAGCAGTGACTGAACAGTAACTGAACAGTGACTGAACAGTGACTGAACAATGACTGAACAGTGACTGATCAGTGACTGAACAGTAACTGAACAGTGACTGAACAGTGACTGATCAGTGACTGTTCAGTCATTGAACAGTGACTGATCAGTAATTGAACTGACTGACTGACCACTGAGTGGACGACCCAACTATGCCATACAGACATGATGGTCTATATGACAGGAGGAGTGAGGGTCATTGAGAATGTTCATATGTCATGTCTGAACTTGGAGTGGGAGTCGTTGAAAATATCTATCTTCAATACCATTTTGATCTCTAGAGCAGCATGGCCATGTTGATCTAGAGTCTCTCATGGACATCTTGATCCAGTAGGTCTACCATGAACATATTGATCTGGAGTGATAGGCCTCCATGACCATGTAGAGTGACAGGTCCTGTATGACCATCTTGAGCTAGAGACCTTAATGCTGGTGGGCATGGCCATTGGTCATGTGACAGAGGGAGGTGGAGTGGGGGTCGCTGAAATTGCATTGCTGAAAGTAAAGTAAGGTGATTTTTTACCTATATGAATTAATGAAACTCTCAATCAATGGTTAACACACAAAATGAGGTTTATTTCATACATGTTCACATCATTACATAAGAGTAGTTTTAGACAGTGGATCAGCCAATGAGGGTTTATTTCTTTATTATCATATTACAAATGGTTATACATTCAATAGTATTTGACTTTCTCGAACAGAAGTTTTAGACAGTGGATCAGCCAATGATGGTTTATTTCTTTATTATCATATATTACAAATGGTAATACATTCGATATAATTTTAATTCTTGAAAAGTCTCAGTCTATGAGTATTTCCTGTCGAGTACACAGCAATTTTGTACCCACTCATGTTTACCGGCTCAGCAGTAGTGAAACTCTTGAACATTGTGTCAGTGTATTGAGATGGCGCAAAGACTCGTAGTATTTCATGCTCTTTTTCAAGGTCGATTGTGATTCTCTCTCCATATCTAGTTGTAAGTCTCCGCACTGCCCTCATGTCATACAGCTGTCCCTGCTGCAGGTCCTTCATGTTGCCGAATATTATTGGTTTTATGTCCTCTCCATCAACAAAGATTCGATTTGCGGTTGCTGACCCACTGGTAGAGCTAATGGCTGGACCACTGGTAGAGCTGTTAGCACCCTCAATGTTTGACATCTGCAATTCAAAATATTCATTTTTTCAGAAATCAGTTATTACAATAATACTTTCTAATATCATACAGCAAACTTACTGGTGATTCTTTATCACCATCTGGTATCAATGACAATTGACTGAGTTGACATCTGACTGAATTGGAAGCAGTAACAATGGGTATTACAGGTTTAGGGGATAATATGGAGATTGGATACATTCTAGAGGTGGACATTGAATACCCTTCTGAATTGCATGATGAGCACAATGACTTCCCACTCCTGGCAGAGAACAAGAAAACTCTTAAATCTAATCATGTATGACTCATGACAACCCTGTCTGATCGCGAACATTATATATGTCACTACCACACCCTGAAACAGGCAGTACAGCATGGGTTGAAGATTAAAAAGGCTCATCGAGATGTAAGGTTTGAGCAGGAGGACTTCCTAGCACCCTACATCATGCTAAACACCAGACTTCAACAAGAGTCAAAGAACAAGTTTGAGAAAAATTTCTTTAAACTAATGAACAACGCAGTTTTTGGCAAGACAATGAAGAATGCGCGAAAAAGAATGAGCATGGAGCTAGTGAATGATGAGAAGCATATGAAGAAACTGATTGCTCGACCAACCTACAAGGACCGAATCATCTTTGGTTAGAATATCTGTGCTGTAACATTGCATAAGGAAGAAGTAAAGCTGAACAAACCTATCTACATTGGATTGACAGTGTTGGACATAAGCAAGACCCTTATGTACCAGTTCCACTATGATGTGATGAAACCTACGTACAAAGAGAACCTACAACTGCTTTATCAGGATGCTGACAGCTTATTCTACATCGTGAAAACTGAGAACCTATACAATGACATCATCAACAACCAGTAACTGAAAGATACCTCTGACACTTCAGAGTACCCTACAGACCACCCTTTAAGAGATCTCTTCTGGTGGTGGACAAGGAGTTTCCACACTTGTCCCAGCTGCTTCATCCAACTGATCCTCTTTATCCATTTCATAGTCTAAAATCTCCTCGGCAGGTGGAGGACTGCCTGCTTGCTGTTGTCTGTCTCTGAAGGCAACTCCCCACTCAGGGTTGTAAGGAGGAGGTGGATCATCCTCAGGTTCAACTGCATTGTAAACCTGAGGATCAACTATCTCCTCCTCATTCTCCCACAGCTCAATCCAGGCTAGAGACTCCAATTCTTGTGAAGGGGAAGCTGGCATTGGAGTCTGGTTTTGACCAGAATTCAGCAATCCCCAATTCCTAAGGTTCTCCTCCGAGTTTGCTAGTTCCCAGTTCTCAAGAGGCGTGGGAGGTGTGGGAACTCTAGGGGTCTCCCAATTCCTTGTGGAAGTTTGTATTATTGGGTCCTGTGGTGAGGCTGATTGGTGTGATGAAGGGCTACTGCCAAATTGAAGCCGTCTTGGCCTCGGCCGGTGGGATGATTGGTGGTGGGGCGACTGGTGGTGATGGTGAGGCGACTGGCGGTGGTGGTGGGGCGACTGGCGGCGGTGGTGGGGTGACGGGCGGCGTCTTTACAGCACGGTGCACAGACCTCAACTGATGATGACCGCTTCCAAAAAGTCCTGCAATGTGAATGTAGAGTGAAGACATGTGCACAGTTTGTATGCGCAGAGGATTTGTTGACACTTCCTGGCATGAGGTATGACGTCACTTTTCAAGCAATTTTCTCAGTATGCTATACTGAGATGCTGAGCCATCTTTGTTGATTTAATCAATGAGCTGATCTTGCGATGATGGGGTGCACGGGCGTTTAGCCGTGGAAGGGTATGAGTTATCATCATCATCATCATTGTCAGATATATTCATTTCTTCATCTGTCCATAGTGTAACACTGCTGCTGTGTGACTTATCCTCCTCCTCCTCCTCCTCCTCCTCATCCTCCTCCTCTGCCTCCTCATCCTTCTCCTCATCCCTATGTGCTGGAGTGGGGATCTTGTAATGTCCATGTGCAAGAGTTGTAATTCCATCATCTAGAATATACCTCTTCTCATCAGCTTTGTTCAGTGCCTTCTTTCTCATGACTTGAGTCATGATCTGATGTTTCCTAGTGCCAAACATCACTTGTTCTCTATAGATATCCTCATCACCATATAGACAATCTAGATAGTCTTGGAAGCCTATGTAATGTTCAGCATCTGGATGCATTTTTGAGAGTTCTCACCCAAGTATTGGTCTCCTCACTCCTTTAGCTTTGTTCATCAATCGAATTGTCAGCTGATTTGGATCACTATTGTAACACCTACAGGCATATAGCTTTGACCGTAGGCCTACATACTCAAGTGGTGCTCAGCCAGCATATTCGTCTTTGAACTTTCCAAGCACCATTTTGTTTGCATCCGAGTAGCATGGGTGGTCCACAGGGTACTCTGAAGTGTCAAAGGTAAATTTCAGTTGCTGGTTGTTGATGATGTCATTGTATAGGTTCTCAGTTTTCACGATGTAGAATAAGCTGTCAGTATCCTGATATAGCAGTTGCAGGTTCTCTTTGTACGTAGGTTTCATAACATCGTAGTGGAACTGGTACATGAGGGTCTTGCTTATGTCCAACACTGATAACCCTATATAGATTGGTTTGTTGAGCTCCACTTTCTCTTTATGCATCATAACAGTGCAAATATTCTCACCAAATATGATACTATCCTTGTACACTGGTCGAGCAATCAGTTTCTTCAAACGCTTCTCATCATTCACTAGCTCCATGCTCATTCTTTTTTGCACATTCTCCATCGTTTTACCAAGAACTGCGTTGTTCATTAGTTTGAAGAAATTTTTCTCAAACTTATTCTTTGACTGTTGTCGAAGTCTGGTGTTTAGCATGATGTAGGGTGCTAGGAAGTCCTCCTGCTCAAACCTTACACCTTGATGAACTTTAGTGATTTTTAATCCATGTTGTACTGCTTGCTTGAGGGTGCGGTAATGACATACATATCGTTCATGGTTGCTTAGAGTTGTCATGAGTCGTACATGATTAGATTTAAGAGTTTTTTTTGTTCTCTGCCAGGAATGGGAAGTCATTGTACTCATCATGCAATTCAGAAGGGTACTCAATGTCCACCTCCAAGATGTAGCCAATCTTTTGAACATCTCCAACACCATCAGTACCTCTGCTCACCCCCTCCAACTCATCTTTCTTCATCCACTGGAATTTCTGGCATGGAAGTGGTTGGCACATTGCCCAGCCGTACAGGTTGTTCACATCTGTGTACAGGAGATATGATGTAGGCTTCTCGGGGTCAATAGGCGCTCCTGTGTAGGCATTGTTGGCTACAGCATGATGGTGTATACAATTTATTATTCCTCCTCTGATACCTCGCTCGATAAACATGTACATGTCATAGTCAGTAAGGAGCTCAAGCTCAACTTTAGTATATTTCAGCATGACATCAAAGGAAAAGCCTGGAGATGTAAAGTAGTGCACACAATCCAAATCATAAGTCTTCATGCATACATCACGGAAGCTCTCAAAGACATCGGCCAACAGGAGAACATCTGTTTTCAAGTACAGGTCACTACAGGTCAGAGTTCTACAACTGAATTGGTTCCACACAGTTTGAGCATGTTCATAATCATCACTGCTAACACTCCTATCAACCAGCTTGCTGAAGAATGCCTCTTTGAGTGGTAGCAATGTTTCTTTGAGTCTCTGCCATGAATCACAGTAGTTGTATGGAAACACTCATTTCCTTGAGACAAGGCTCAATTTGTTTCCAAACACTTTGGCAGTATGTGACAGCACTTTGGACAAGTCTTCCGGATTCGATGCTGATTTGACTAGGTTAGCAACCAAGTTGTCTAAACTATCAGGCGTAAACCGGAATGTATCGATGAATCGAAGGTGCATTTTTGGAGATATTTGTTTGGTGAATGATATATACTTTTCCGATGAGTTTGGGATGACAAACAGCCGATCCTTATCTCTACCCAGCTCTGGAATAATAAGGTGTGTATCGTATTTTGAAGAGTTGTGGAGAAACACTGGTATGAATGATTGTCGCTGTCGGTGCAGGTTGCATTTACGGCATAATGCATTCCGGTAGATACCAGTTATATGACAATGGTCATACACCTTATCTTCATTGAACCATTCATTGCAGGCCATGATGATTCTTGCTGTATTATTGCTAGCACAATACTCTTTATGCTCAGCCATCCTGCGTTCTCCATCTCTGTTCTGGGTGTAATGGGTGAAACATCGTCTACAAATGATAATTTTACTTTTATGTTTTGTGAGTTGGGATCCCACAAGTCCCTCAAAATTTTTAATGTAGCAGTAGTGGCTATTTAATTTATGTTCATTGTCATCCTCAAGGGTGCTGTTTCCATCATCATCATCCTTACTCTCACAGAGGAGGAGAAGAGCAAAGTGATCTGCCTTCATTGCATTTCCAACTCTTCTTGGAAATATAACGTTCTTCTCATCCACACCATAAATATTAACTGATACCCCGGGATTATCTTTCTCACATCTATCGATTTGACTGATGGCAGTGGGAAATCCAATGCCTGAAAAGTAGTATCTCTCCTCCAATTGATGGTATCGGTCGTTGACTCGTTCAGGATGACTGCCTTGTACATGTTTGGCGAGGATGGCCCATTTGAAACATTGCTGGTCCATGTTTATAGGATTGACGATTGCCTTTCGTACTGATAGAAGAGGTGGAAGACTGATGTAGGATGATCCACGCAGGGGAGTATGTCTGCTAATCCTGATGAGCAATCCATCGATGATAAGCAAACTCCATCCACTGGAATTTCCTTCAAATTTTGACTCCTCATCCATTAGGGTCAAGCACGCTTGGTTGATGATGTCTGGAAGATTGATGATACTGAAGATGGTGTAGTTTGGAGCTTTGAAGGCGACATTCTGAAACTCTTCTTGTTCGAAGAAGGTCTTATCAAGGGTGCTGCGGAAATATGTTGCCTCCAATACTAGATTGAACTTCATTGCTCCATGTGTCTGCTGTTGCTGACTGATGATGTGAACAATTTTATCCTTCAGACCGTTCAGAAAGGTGTGGAAATCTTTGGCAGGCTCATCATTGTATGCATTATTGTAGTATAGAGTCGTGAGTTGGGATTTAAATGCCTCCTCCAGAACAACAAACTCGTCCACTGAGTTTCCTGTTTGTTGACATCGTGCAGCTTTGCTCATCTGGAACAATGCAAAACAATATTGTATAAGTATGGTATGCAGTATTCAACTCTATATATATACCTTCATCACTATCAACAAATGTTGGGGATGAAGGCAGTGAATCAGTATCAATATCTAGGATCGTGGGTCGGATGTGTGGGTGTGTCGGGGATGGAGGTTCATAGATGTTTATATTGAATGTTCTAGGGATGATGGTCGGGAGCTGTATGGTGGGGGGTGGGGGAATGTGAATGGGGGTCTAGGATCTACTTCATGATAGGGGATCTACTCATATGTCTGAAATGACATACACACCTTCATCACTATCAATGTCAAACATATTGTGGGTACAGCCTAGTTCTAGGGCAAAGACTTGTTATACGTTTTTTAGGTTAGGATGAATTACAACCACCAACTCAAAGAACCTAATTCACAATTAAACTCTCAACTTGTATGTATTGGAACCTAATTCACAATTACACTAGTCATTTTTGACTATGTCATTTAGTCTATATATTGCAACCTAATTCACAATTAAACTAGTCACTTTTGAATTTAAGAATTTAATTAACAGTCTCAAACCATCTACTTCAAAATTAAACTCTTTTAAATTTCATTGTCAAATCAGGAATATAATATAAATATATATATAGCTATAAAATGCTTTGGTACTTTCTCTTGATGATGAAAGTAATCCAAAACAAATACACGAAAATCACACACACATACTGGCGGCACGACTGCACAAGATACAATGTTATGCTCCTTACAGAACAACTCCTTTTATAGCCCCAGTTCAAGATCCCTAGGGATTTTTTTCCCTTTTTTCCCAATTTTATGTTTTTTTTTTAACCTTGAGGTAAGGTTTGATTGAGCTGGATGACCTTGAGGTTAGGTTTGGTTGCCTTGGATGACCTTGAGGTTAGGTTTGGTTGCCCTGGATGGCCTTGAGGTTAGGTTTGGTTGACCTGGATGGCCTTGAGGTTAGGTTTGGTTGACCTGGATGGCCTTGAGGTTAGGTTTGGTTTACCTGGATGGCCTTGAGGTTAGGTTTGGATGACCTGGATGGCCTTGAGGTTAGGTTTGGTTGACCTGGATGACCTTGAGGTTAGGTTTGGTCAACTTTGGTGACCTTGAGGTGAAGGCAGGTTCTGGGACACTTGTGTCTCAGAACCCGCCTTTTTATACTACTTCAGTAGGATAAATTTGTAGAAGCTGGGACAATTATTGATAACCTTATAGTTTTGTTCTTTTATTTCAATTAACCAATCATTGTTGAATGAGAATACTGAGTTAGCTATAGAATTTTGATATTCAATGAAGTTAGTAGGGTAATTTTGTTGATTGTGGGACAATTATTGACAACTTTCAGTTCTGTCCTTTAATTCAATTAACCAATTATTATTGAATGAGAATACTGTGTTGGCTATAGATTTTTGATATTCATTGAGTTTAGTAGAATAGTCTTGTAGATTCTGGGACAAGTATTGACAACTAATAGAATTGTTCTTTTATTTTAATCAACCAAATCTTATGAATGAAAATATTGTGCTCGTTATAGATTTCTGATTTTCATCAAGATTAGTAGTATAAATTTTGGAGTTTCAGAACCCGTAGTAATTATATTCTGTTGAGATAGTTTTATTCTTGCAGTTAGTTAATAAGATAATTTGGCAAGGCCACCCTTCTGCCCCGAAGGATATAAGGTAGAATATAAGCATTTGTCGGACATCTTTGTTTTTCTGCCGCAGTTCGGTTACAATATATTTGGGACCAAAAATCCAATACCAAGTTACATTAGGGCAGAATTCAATAGACACAGTTTCAAGAAAAGTTTATTTTCCTGGTTGGTTGATATTGGGGTGGAAAATTGTGGAAATTTAGTTAGACTGTAAATATTGAAACTATTTATTCTTCATTCTTCTCTTAACTGTTTTTCATTTTTCTAAAATAACCTTTCTTATTATTATCCTTAGTAGAATATTAATACTAATCTTATCTACTAGTTTCATAATTTTGTTTGTATTATAAATTTTTACTAATTTTATTATAAAAAACTTTAATCCTATAACAGTGAATGAAGTTTGTAAATAGTAATTATAATATGCAACAAGCAACTAATCACTTATACCCCAACATATATAATCTATAGTGGGGTGTATATTTATTCATTGAAGTTATCATTTATTCATTGTTGAAACACTGCTGATTTATGTAGTTACATTACAATACTATATTATCAATATTCTAATGTTCCATTCAATCTTCATTGTAATTAATAAGTTTTCATAATATGTGAAATTTGTTGCATAATTGGCTTTTGTAGGCCTACTGTAATTTATAGTAGATTCGTGTATAGACCGGAATGTATTGTGACTTACTTGAATAAATAAACTCGAATTTGAATTTTGTATTTTGAATTGGGAACGCTTCTCCCATACCAGAGACCATACTCACGGAAGACACCAGATTGTTCCTACCTCTATCACTCACCGCCCGACCCTGTTAGGCAGTGCAAAAGCATGGCCCATCTTCCTAAAAGAGGGAATCACTTCATCAAAGCATTCAAGGCCATGTTCCAACACCCGACCCTAACGAGGGTGGTTGATAGACACCACACCAAGCCTTCTGTTCCCTGCTGTGGCCCACACCAGACACTGACTGAGTCTAGCCGGCTCAGAGCAACACTGAGAATTGTAGTAGAAGAAGATGTGGGCCAAAATCTACTCAGAACATTGATCCTAGCCGCAGGAGACAGCTGGTTCCTGAGGTGAGGGACCTGGTGACCAGCAGTGACACCCGGTTCCAGGGCTCTTCTATCTCGAGATGACCTCGAGTCAGGCTTGAGAAGGCCTTTCTCGATTCCGAGACACCAATCCTGGCCACAGCAGATAGCCGGTTCCCAAGGTGAGTGACCCAGTTACCAGCAGATGCCTGGTGTAAGGGCACTTCTACCTTGCTAATTCCATCGGAGATAGCAAGAGGACCTTGAGTGAGGCTTGAGAAGGCCTTTTCTGACACCGAGACATCGATCATGGCCAAAGGAGATAGCCTGTTCCTGAGGTGAGGGACCTGGTGACCAGCAGTGACACCTGGTGCAAGGGTTCTTCTACCTTGCTAATTCCAACTGGAATAGCAAGAGGACCTCAAGTGAGGATTGAGATGGCTTGAGAAGCCACAATCCTGAAACACTGAACCCAGCCTTGTGAGATAGCCGATTCCCAAGGTGAGGGACCCATTGACCAGCAGTGATGCCCGGTTCCAATACCCGACTCGAACTAGGGTGGTTGATAGACACCACACCAAGCCTTCCATTTCCTGCTGCGGCCTACCCCAGATGCCAACAGAGTCTAGCCAGCCCAGAGCGACACTGAGAATTCCAGTAGAAGAAGATGTGAGCCGAAATCTACTCAGAACATCAATCCTGGCCGCAGAAGACAGCCTGTTCCCGAGGTGAGGGACCAGGTGACCAGCAGGGAGTAGCAAGAGTACCTCGGGTAGCAAGGGCTCTTTTATCTTGCTAATTCCATCGGCAATAGCAAGAGGACCTCAAGTAAGGCTTAAGAAGGCATCTCCCGACCCTGAGACACTGAACCTAGCTGCAGGAGATAGCCAGTTCCCAAGGTGAGAGACCTGGTGATCAGCAGTGACGCCTGGTTCCGGGGCTCTTCTATCTTTCCAATTCCATCGGGAATAGCAACAGGACCTCCCAAGAAAGGCCTTCCCAAGCCTTACTCGACCCCGAGACACCAATCCTGGCCGCAGCAGATAGCCAGTTCCTATGGTGAGGGACCCAGTGACCAGCAGTGGTGCCTGGTGCGAGGGCTATTCTACCTTGCT
The DNA here is from genome assembly GCF_014356525.2 of Nilaparvata lugens. Classification (NCBI taxonomy): domain Eukaryota; kingdom Metazoa; phylum Arthropoda; class Insecta; order Hemiptera; family Delphacidae; genus Nilaparvata; species Nilaparvata lugens. The sequence goes on from NC_052518.1 coordinate 100,408,926, forward strand.
AAATCCATTGGAAATTGCAAGAGGACCTCGAGTAAGGCTTGCGAAGGTCTTTCTAGACCCCGAGACATCAATTGTGGCTGCAAGAGATGGCTGGTACCTGAGGTGAGGGACCTGGTGACCAGCAGTGACGCCCGGTTCCAGGGCTCTTCTTCCTTGCTAATTCCATCGGGAATAGCAGGAGGACCTCAAGTGAGGCTCGAGAAGGCTTGAGAAGGCCTTTCTCGACCCCAAGACACTGAACCCAGCCTTCTAAGATAGCTGGTTTCCGAGGTGAGGGACCCGGTGACCAGCAGTGACGCCCGGTGAGAGGGTTCTTCTACATTGCTTATTCCGTCAGGAATAGCAAGAGGACCTCGATTGAGGTTGGGAAAGGCCTTTATTGACCCCTTGACATCGATCCAGGTCGAAGGAGATAGGTGGTTCCCAAGGTGAGGGACCTGGTGACCAGCAGTGACACCTGGTGTGAGGGCTCTTTTACCTTGCTAATTCCAACTGGGAGAGCAAGAGGATCTCGAGTAAGGCTTGGGAATGACTCCCTCGACCCCAAGACGCCAGTCCTGATAGCCAGAAACACTCGGTACCTGAGGTTAGGTACCCAGTGACGAGCCATGTTGCCCAGTTCCAAGGTTTTTTTACCTTGCTAATTCCATCGGGAATAGCAAGAGGATATCCAGTGACAATCTAATATAATCTAGTATAGAATATTCAGGAACAATAGTGGACAACAAATTCAAATGTGACAAGCACATTAATCTATCGATTACTCGGATCAGGAATCTTCTCTACAAATTCTATCAACTCTGTAAAATCCTCAACTATGAGACATTAAAAACTGTTTATTTTTCTTTAGTGCAATCAATTTTAAGATAGGTCATAATTATCTGGGGAGCTACAAATTTTAAACATGTTGAACCTCTCTATAAACTTCAAAAACGAATACTAAACATAAAAGGCTTCAAGGAGAATCAATTCCCTATGAACATTCTTTTCAAGGACAGTAAAGTTCTGAGTGTAAGACAACTCTACATCCAGGCTATCATCACGCGAATGAGGAGAAACAACGAACACATAAGATGGGCAGATCATAACCATCAAACAAGGCAGAGAAACATGCATTCAATAGTACCAAGGATGAACACTACATTTGGGCAAAGAAACTACATATATTTGGGACCAAAAATTTACAATTTAATACCAAGTTACATTAGGGCAGAATTCAATAGACACAGGTTCAAAAAAAGTTTATTTTCCTGGTTGGTTGATATTGGGGTCGAAAATTGTGAAAATTTAGTTAGACTGTAAAAATTGAAACTATTTATTCATCATTCTTTTCTTTACTGTTTTTCATTTTTCTAAAATAAACTTTCTTATTATTATCCTTAGTAGAATATTAATACTTATCTACTAATTTCATAATTTTGTTTGTATTATAAATTTTTACTAATTTTATTATAGAAAACTTTAATCCTATATCAGTGAATGAAGTTTGTGAACAGTAATTATAACACACAATAAGCAACTAATTACTTATACCCGAACACATATAATTTATAGTGGGGTGTATATTTATTCATTGAAGTTATCATTTATTCATTGTTGAAACACCGCTGATTTATGTAGTTACATTACAATACTATATTATCAATATTCTAATGTTCTATTCAATCTTCATTGTAATTAATAAGTTTTCATAATATGTGAAATTTGTTGCATAATTGGCTGTTGTAGGCCTACTGTAATTTATTGTAGATTCGTGTATAGACCGGAATGTATTGTGACTTACTTGAATAAATAAATTTGAATTTCAATTTAAATTTGAATTTTGAATTTTGTATTTTGAATCAGGAATGCTTCTCCCATACCAGAGACCATACTCACGGAAGACACCAGATTGTTCTTACCTCTATCACTCACCGCCCGACCCTGTTAGGCAGTGCAAAAGCACGGCCCCTCTACCTAAAAGAGGGAATCACTTCAGCAATGCATTCAAGGCCCTGTTCCAAAACCCGACCCTAACGAGGGTGGTTGATAGACACGACACCAAGCCTCCCGTTCCCTGCTGTGGCCCACACCAGACGCTGACTGAGTCTAGCCAGCTCAGAGCAACACTGAGAATTCTAGTAGAAGAAGATGTGGGCCAAAATCTACTCAGAACATTGATCCTAGCCGCAGGAGGCAGCTGGTTCCTGAGGTGAGGGACCTGGTGACCAGCAGTGACACCCGGTTCCAGGGCTCTTCTATCTTGCTAATTCCTTTGGGAATAGCAAGATGACCTCGAGTCAGGCTTGAGAAGGCCTTTCTCGATTCCGATACACCAATCCTGGCCACAGCAGATGGCAGGTTCCCAAGGTGAGTGACCCAGTTACCAGCAGATGCCTGGTGTAAGGGCACTTCTACCTTGCTAATTCCATCAGAGATTGCAAGAGGACCTCGAGTGAGGCTTGAGAAGGCCTTAGTAGTCTCTATTTGTATGTTTTCGAGCATTTTTTTACGACTTTCCACCCCCTCCCCCTTCCCCCCGCACCCATCCTACCTACCCCCACCTCCCCCGCTCCTGCCGCACCACCCCCGCTCCTGCCGCCCCCCTCCTGCCGCTTCTCTCCTGCCCCCTCCACCGCCCCTTAGAAGGAGAAGATGCTCTCTCTCTCTAGAAGAAGGAGAGGTGGAAGATGAAGAAGAAGAAGAAGAAGAAGAAGAGGAAGAAGAGGAAGGAGAAGAAGAAGAAGAAGATGGAGAAGAAGAAGAAGATGATAACGATGATACTCTCTCTCTCTTTCTCTCTCTCTTGTCATGCTCTAGTTAATATAGTCATGCCTAATTACATTCAGTCATGCTCAATTACATTTAGTCATGGTCTATTTGATGATTAATAGCAGAGAGAGATATGTGAGAGAGAGAGAGAGAGAGGCAATCTACTGACAGATTTAAGTGAAACAAACTTCTGCCAGATTTAAGTGAAATGAATATCTTACTCTTAGATTTAACTGAAACATGTTCTTGACAACAATGTGAAGTACATGCAGAATTGTGGGTTGTACACACAACGAACACTGCCAGATTTAAGTGAAACGAACTTCTTACTGCCATAAATTCTAGATGTACTTGACAACTAGGATGAGATTCTACCATTCTTTCAAGAATACATGTCCAGCAGTAACATTCAAATCCCATCTTTTTAAAACTCTTTATGTGTCTGTGTATTCAGCATAGTTGAATATTCTTTTGGAAGAATAATAGTGAATTCAAAGTTCTTTTCTGAATCTATATTGATATAAATTAAATCATTCTCACCAAATCTTACATTCTTAACAAAGAACCAATCAAACTGAAAAACATTGGCATATCAAAGTTTGTCATTCCTTGTTGTAGTTTTCACTCATCTCACAGCACTATGTAGCAACGTTTATAGATAAGCTTACCGTGAGACAACCTTGGACGTTATCATTACGCACCAATTCTCCTCTTGGCTGATGATTAACATGTTTCAAAATTTCACTTCAGAGACCTTACAAGGACGAATGCGGTTCCGGTCTAATTCAATACTCGAGCATTGTCACGTTTTGCAATTTTACTTCACATAGCTTACAAGGACGAATGCGGTTCCGGTCTAATTCAATACTCGATCATTGGCACGTTTTTGCAATTTTACTTCACAGAGCTCACAAGGACGAATGCATCTCTGCTCTAATTCATCTCAAATTCGAGCATTAACACGTTTCGTGCATAATCTTGTTTCACCTTGGAAAAAATGCATGTGAACACTCTCTCACGTTGAAATAGAATGTAGCTAGCTATTTCTCATGCAATTTCTCCCAAGCAATTTGCATAGTGAAAATCGGTTAAAGATTGATATGATTCTAACTTTAGGGTTTTAGAACATCGCCGTAGATTGAGAGACCCATTTTATCAGTAATTAAATCACCTACTTGATCTTCTGTCAAATTATGTTGTTTTGCCTCAATCCAATTCATATGAAAGCTAACTTTAGCGTAATTCCGTACTATTTGGTAGGCTATTCGATGTATAAATAAAGTGAGATAATCGGTGAATGCAGCTGAACATTGTAATCTTGTCACTTCATCATTCTCTGTATTTTTAATTGAAGTTGCTATTTCCTCACGAATTGATTTGACTGTAGCTTGTAATTCATCATTCTTAATAAATGCTTGCATTTCACTACTCAGATCATTTTTCAATACATAAGTTTCGCTAAACGTAGTTAGCAATGTATTCAAATCGTTTTTTGAAACAAATTGTTCAATCCCCTCCATAAGATTTGTCTTTATCGTATTAGTCATTGCAGATAATCGATCTTCAAACTCTTGTTTTGTTATAACAATGTTATTCAATGCCTGCACAGTTTTATCCAAATATTCCTTATCAACCGATAATGAATGAGTTTCATTTACTCTAGTAAAAAGTTCTGTGCTAAGCTGTTTCAATCTGGTATTTAGATAATTTCTATCTAATACTTGCAAATCTTTAATCTTGTCTGAGATAACTTTCAATTTCTCATCCAAATAATTCTTGTCAACTTTATTATCGTTGATCGTATTCAAGTGCGATCTGAATATCTCTGTTGTTGATTTGAGATCATGAAGAGAATTCTCCAAATTGATAGATTTCTCTTTAACTCCCCTATCGATATTGTCAGATAACTGTTGTAATGTACTGAAGATGTGTTCCTTTTCGATCTTGTTCAATCCAATATTCTTAACTATATTAGATAATTGTGAATCTAAATACGAATGCAGAGATTCACTAACACCCTGTTGATTAATTGCCTGTATTATTCTCTCACTAAAACTGGTAAGATCTGGTTCATTCCATACAATGTCTTTCTTCGCAGCGACTCTCTCGCTTTTACCTCCGAATCTGTGCACGCTCATTCTGCAACTAAACAATAATTTTACCTTCACGCAATTCCTCTATAATTGATGCAATCTCAACATCATGACCCGAGTGTCCAGCAAGTTTTGATGATTTTAATAAATGAAGTCTCTGAACCAATTCATCATAGTTGTCATAATATTGGTAAATTCTATTGCTAGAAGTATTTTTTGCAAATTTCAATAACCCTGAACCTCTCTTACTTGTTTTTTTAACAGGAAACAGCATTTGAATTAAGCGAGACTTTACACCACTGTTACGTTTCACATATCCTCGTCTATCCAAATGAACTTTTGTTATTGATAAAATCTTCTTGTATTTATTTAGATCTTTTTCATCAAAGAGATATGAATTTGGTCTTTGGGCAAATAACAGTTCTAATAGACCATGTGTAATTCGGAATTTTTCGTTATCAATATAAAAGAAGTAGTTATCAAAGCTAACAACCATCTCACCCATAAAATATAATTTTCGGTCAGAATCATAGGAAATTCCATAAGGAATCGAGTTATCCAATTTTTCACTATGAAATGTATACAAATATTGTGCAAGCACTTGATTCTTTATCTTCTTTATTTTGCTGCTTGTATCACTCTCAAGCCTAGTTGAATTAAATATACTTGATTCGTTCATGCTTAGATCTTTTTCAGCTGCTGATGGTGATGCAACTTCTATTGTTTCACTAATATCATCATCATGTTTTTCTCCTAGTTCCATACTTTCTTCGTCTTCTTCTTCTTGTTCCTCCTTTTTTGGTATAAAACTCTGATCAGATTGGTGAGAAGATTTAGTTTTCCCCATTTCAACTAGAGGTGTGATAATCGGTTCAAAAAGTTTTTCTCTGTAATCTTCAGATTGCTTTTCAAAATGTACAATGCTTCTATGTTTATCTCTAATAAATTTCCTCAATTTCTTAATCTTATCGATTACAGCAACACTAGCGTTTTGTCTTCTACGAGACATCCTCATTCTTCCACTGCTACTCACTCTCTACTGAATGTCAATAAAGTTATCCAGACCCTGCCTATATTTTCCACTATTAGCTACACATTCAGTCATAATAGTAAGAAAACTATGCTTCTTAGAATTCCACACATTTGAACACAATTTACTGAAATCTCTGAAGCAAATATCTTCACCCACATAGTCTCTATGTATTAATTTAAGTGATAATTGATCAATTTTGAATATAACAATCATATTTGCATTATCTCTGGTGAAATGTTTTTGTGTTGCACCATAACTTTGAATTAAATATGCTGTATCAATATTACGATGTCTACCCATAGTAAAATAATCTCTTATTTGCGGTGTGTGACTAAGTTGTAAGTCAAATATAACTAGAGAAAATTGTGGTATTTTATTCGGGTGGGGAATACTCTCGGGAATATCATTGACATGAAATTCAATACCTTTCATTTTTGAAAAGACTTTTCTTAAAAACAAGTACTTATCTTGATATTGACTTTTAGTATTTAAATAAATATGTTTAAATCTCAATCCATTTTTGGAAAAAATCAAGTTGAACAATAAATTCGTTTTACCGCATGCAGATGGCCCTACGATGAGAATTCTAGCGTTATGTGGTATCAATGTACCATTCTTACACCATACAGGCTTTTCCTCTTGTGCAATTAACTTATCGAAATTTACAATGACGAGTTTGTTCATGTTGAGAAAGTGAGATATACAAACAGAACGAACTGTTTCATGTGTCTGGTTCACTCGCTAATGAAGCGTTTCTAGGTGACACACATACATGTACTCACCCATTCAACATCTAGTCACCTTGTGCCACATGCTACTACACTTCTCTATGACAAAAATGAGAAATGAAAGAGCGAACATTCAATTCAAGTTGTTTTTATTTAAAAAACACACACAATGTAAAGAATATTACAATGATTATCCACAACAGATGTGGATAGATAATTATATAATGTACATTATTTACATCATATGATCTTACTCTAATTATTTACAACAAATGTGGATAGATAATTATAATTATAATGTACATTATTTACATCATATATGATCTTACTCTAATTATTTACAACAAATGTGATTCGATAAAATTATACCATGTGATCTTACTCTAATTATTATTTACAATCTTACTCTAATAAGTTCTCTCGATTTATGAATGATGGTTGTGGAAATCCAATCCATTTCACAAGCAACTTATCCTTATCTCGTCTCAATATTTTTTCTATCAAATAAACATTTCTTTCAGATTCATTCAAAAGTGTTTTTTTAATTTCTTCTTGATAAAACCTACCCTGTATTATCTCACCACTAAGATCTTCTAATGAGTAAGTGATAGGTCTTGTGGGATGTATGCTCACAATTCGGAAATATTCGGGTGACCAATTCATTAGATATTTTTTATCAAATATCTGTTTCTTTTTAGAAATTCTCACAATATCACCTAGCTTATATTTTGGTTTCAACACTTTTAATTTGAATCGTCTATTAAATGCAGAGTTTAGTGATTCTAAAACACGTTTACGATGTTTTTTAGTTACATCTTTAGGTCGCATTCCAATGCTACTGTGTACTGTATTGTTATAATCATCTACAATATTTTGTAAGTTATTAACCCAGTTTTTACTCCCACGTTCAGTTAAAGATCGATATATTTTTGATTTTATTGTACGATTAAATCTCTCAGCGATACTAGCTTTCTTATCAGTAAAAACAGAATAATGCTTGATATTATACTTATCTAACAAATCTTTCACATGCTTATTAAAATACTCCTTCCCTCCATCTGTCTGGAAAAAACGCATATGTTTATTCTTACAAATAATGGGTTCGAGTGCATTATAAACACTTTGTGCAGTCTTATTCTTTAAAGGTATACAATAAGCGTACTTAGTAAAACAATTAATAACAACTAAAATATAACAATATCCTTTATTGAATTTAGATAAGCTACCCATCTCAATCAGATCTGATTGATATAAATCGTTCTCATTCTTCAACTCATATCTACGTGTGGGGTAATTTACACGTGCAGCAGAACTCTGCTGCTAATTTTGCTCTAATATTACTCATTCTTCTTCTTCTTCTTTGTGTGAAGACACGCTTGAAACAGAATTCGATGTGTTGGTCACTACCTCGTTACACACACACTGATCTGTGCCATCAGTTTGCTATTTTGTAGTGACCGAATGGTAATGTATCGATTCCGTTCTCTGCAATAAAGCGCTTGTCATCGAACGGGCTTAAACAAACCTTTGCGCATTCAATTTGATGCATGTTATGATTGAAGGATCTCAACATATTACATTTTTCTATATGTTGGCATCGTTCAATCAAACATTTCTTATACAAGTCAAAACTAAGTTTTCTATTTTTCACATGTGTCTTCACACCTTTTGCTACACACTTATTTACAGTTTCCTCCTTCTCATTATTTACAAGATATGAATACAATTTCGCCCGTAATCCCAGAAAAGATTTTAAAGGAATTGAAGCTGCCTCATCCTTAAATTTCCCTACAACTTTATTCCTCTCATTGGAGAAGCATTCGTGCTCAGCTGGGTAATTTGAAGTGTCAAACAATTCTAGATTTTCTCTTATCAGTTGGTAGACGTCGGGTGTCTCCAACGATAAGAGGAAGCTATCTGTATCAGTCATATAAAGCTGGATGCGTTGCCATGGTATGATTTTTTGCAATTTACAATAGAAAAATCATACATGTGTAGTTTACTCAAATCCAGGATGCAAAAACCTGAATAGATTGGCTTATTCATTTTTAGTTCCAACTTTCGCGAGAAAACCGCAATCACATCCGACTTATTATCTGCCAGCGTTTACATAGGGGATTTGAAATGTACTTATCTAGACGCTTGGCGTCTGTGATAATTTGAACATTACAATGATGACGACTATTCTGTAGTGTCTTCCCATAATTAATTGCTCATCTGTTTAAAAAAAGAGACTTCAAATTTATTTTTCGCGGCTTGCCTATTACAGGTATTGAACTCAATGTAGTTCTTCAACCAAGGCGATTGGGAAAAGCTAATGACGATGTACTTTTGTTAATTGCAATCCGAGTTGAAGGTACAGTTTCAAATTCATGTAATGAACAATGTACCTCTCTCGATCAAAAAGTGTGTTCATGAGTTTTTTAGTCAGAGTTTGACCGTTCTCATTGGTTTGGTACTCGGAGAACAATTCGCTAGGAGGAATTTGATGAAGTGGAGCGAGAGGGAAATTGGCATGCATATCATGTAACTCCTGTGGGTACTTGAGATCACATTCAATTACATAACCAGTTTCTGATTCACTCTCCAAATTGTAAAGTCAAGAGCATGGATTTCTTCCTCTGAGAGGAACTTGAAATTTCCATAAGGTAAGAATTGATTCATAGAGTGGGCATACAAAGAATTACAATCTATATAAAGCAAATAGTTACTTGGTTTTGTGGGATCGTATGTGTCAGGGATGTGTTTGTTATTGGCTTCGCAATAACGCTTGCCAATAAACGAAACACCACCACGCATTCCTGATTCAAACAATAGATGTATATCGGGATCGCTGATCAATTGAAGTTCAACCCGGGTGAACTTCAACATACAATTCCAAGTGTAATGAGCAAGCGAAAGAAAATGAGTCACATCGAGGCCATATGACCTGAAAAGCGTTGACCTCATTTCTTCGAAAACCTCAACTAATAGCATGACGTCTAGGCACAGATAGAAATCATGATACTCGCCGAGAGATTTCAACTTGAATGTTGAGAACACTCTTTGTGCATGCTCATATTCTTTGGGGGAGAGGGGTGTATCGTTAAGATCATT
>NC_052518.1:100418726-100467252 GCF_014356525.2 Nilaparvata lugens
AGATACTTCCAATAAGAAATCTTTATGTTTATAAAGTATTGAAGCTTTTTTTCTTAGGAGTTTGAATGAAAATCTCATTAGAGATGTGAGATATAACTTTAGACGGTTTATGGTTCAGGTTCCACATTCGAATTTAACGATATTCCAACATTCATATTATTTTAATGGTCCTAGATTGTTCAATCTAGTGTCGCAATATCTAAATTGCCAGGAACTTTCACATTCATTTCTGAAATGTTTGAAAAACTACCTGCTCAGTGTTAATGACTGTGAATCATTTCTGAAAATTGTAAGATGATATTCTTAAATAAGAAATTCCATTATTTATTATTATTAAATCCTGAATAATAATCTAATTAATATATCATATCTTAGAGTATGCATTTTGCATTGTAATCTTCTATTTTTGGTTTTATCTCTGTATGCCTTTTATTTTTCATAATGTAATTACTTCATCCTTGTTTTCATGTGATGGGCTACCGTAGCAGAAAAAAATGTATTTTCTTTTAAGTTATAATTTATTATGCCAAGTTTATTTATAGAGCGGAGCAGCCTACTCCTCTGAGTATTTTTAGTTGTTTATTAGGAGTAGTACACCCCAATCGGGCTTATGCCTAGGGGTGTCCACTTTTATTTCACATTTTTTTATATCTTTCTTTTTTATTCTGTATTATGTTTGTTTGTGAAATAAATGAATTGATTGATTGATTGATTGATTGATTTCCTATCATCTATTAAAAAAACAGAATTAATAAAACAGTCAGCGAAAAGTAGGACGTCTTTGATTTTCAGCTTTGGTCAATATATAGATTTTAATTTATCATTAGCTCGCTGGAATAAAAATAGTTTACGTATTTCAGAAGGCACATTCAATCAAGAAGAAAACGCTGAGTCAAGATGAATACAATAGCTTACCTACTGTTTATTTACGGAACGTAAATAATAGCTCAATTCGTTTTCATCTTGTTAAAAATTCATTGACATTGATATCAGCACAAAATAATAACAATGAGGCTCAATTAGGTATCCGTGACCTCTTACTGGTAATAGACGAATATGCATCGATAAATAAATACAACATTACGATTGGAATATATTCTTTTGATATTGACTCCGAATTTACATGCTTGGACATTTCAAGTTTAGTAATTAAAACTAAAAACCTGAATTATGTATTCTATTACAGAGGAATAAACAATCTAAATTTTTGCATATACCACATGAAAACGATGGCTCTGAAGATTGTCCAAAGAATACCTACCGTATGATTTTATTCTCTATGCTTATTTGAACAGTATGATAGAACTCAGGAACTTTATTTAACAGTATGATGTTCTGCATGCGGATTTATATAGGGGAGTACTATCATCACTGAGTAGTAATATCTCTTCTTCAGCAGCATATATTCAAGAGATAAGGCGAAACGAGATGAACATCTACGACAATCGACTTCAGACTTCCCTGTGGCCGACATCCACTACATATCGAATGGGCTTCTGTTTTGAAAATGAAGGAAAATACGTACCCTACAATGAAACAACAAAGTCATTCTTAACTAAGGAAAAGTATATTCTAGTCAGTAGAGACACCAAATCATGCTGAATGCTGAGCTACTGAAGAATATTCTAAAAGTTGACATCACAAATTGTAAGATGCCAAAATAACTTGGATGGATGGAGTTCCAGGGTGTGGTAACTTTATCCTTCAGCAACATACACCAGGTAAAGATCTCATTTTGTGTCAGACAAGAGCTGGAATAAATGAAATTAGGCAAGAGGTGAATAGAATTCACAAAAAATAATATGAAAGAATAATTAAACAGGATTATAGAACAGTTTCATCTTTTATAATAAACGGATCAAAAAAGCAGTACAAACGTGTTTTCATAGATGAAGCAGTATTAATGCATGCAGGTTTCGTGGGATTTGTCTCATCTCTCGCTGGTGCTTCTGAGATTATTCTGCTAGGAGATTCAAACCAAATACCTTACATAGAGAGAAGTAAATTAACAGCTGAATGGTCACACATTTCATCTCTCTGTGAGAAGAGAATCCATCAAACAGTAACTAGAAGGTGTCCAATAGACGTCTGCTACATCCTTTCCAGCTACTACCAGGACATTGGTACGAAAAATGAGGTCCTGTTATCCGTCAAACCTCCAATAACAAATGGAGAACTTGGACCACTTGAACCCAACACTCTGATTCTTACATTCACTCAGCTCGAGAAGAAAACAGTGCTAGAAGAGCTGCAATCAAAATTCACCCTTCAAATAAAGTCCATACAATTCATGAAGCACAGGGCTTAACTCACAAGAATGTAGTTCTGATAAGGAACAATAAAAAACAACTTGGAATATATAACAGCACACAACATGTAATAGTAGCAATGAGCAGACACACACAAACCTTCAGATATATCACAACAGGGCAAGAAGATTTAGTGCTGACCCTAATTCGAAAACTAAAGGATGTTAGTGGAGAGTTGTTTCTCTTAAGCTGGAATGAAAGAAACATGGAAAGGATTAATGAGAGTTTAAATAATGAGTAACAACAACTTATTAAATTTGCTCAGCTTCGAGGATCTTGATTATTTTGAAAAAATACATGATGAAGTGATCAACAACAGTCAACAACTTTGTGCAGCATTGAGTTCTTGTGATTTGAGAGCATCTTCTGTCTCAATATAAGGAGTATCAGAAGAAATTTTGATGAGCTGATGATTCAATTGTGCGACATTAATTTTTCTTTTGATGTTATTATTCTAACCGAATGCTGGATTAGGACTGAATTTGTACTCCAGTCCATTCGAGGATATGATGTATTTTCCACCATAAACAACCCATTACAAAATGATGGTATGGTTGTTTATGTTAAAGATAGTATAAATGTACAATGTGTTGAGCTACGGATTAACCAGGCAAATGTCCTACATATTCGGTTGGATGCAGCAGACAAAAAGTGTAACATCCTTGCAATATACAGATCACCGTCCTTTAATGATATCTAGTTTCACCCAGTAACTGAAGATGAGCTTCTTGAAGCTATTAGTAGTTTGCGAAATGACAGTGCTCCAGGACTTGATGGAATCAATAATAGAACATTGATAAAAAATGTAATTGTAAAACCATTAATTCACATATTTAATTCAAGTCTGTCAAAAGGAATTTTTCCAAAAACTATGAAAGAGACATGTGTTAGACCATTACATAAAGGAGGCGACAAAACAAATGCCACCAATTACAGACCTATTTCACTTATAAGCAATATTTCTAAGATTTTGGAAAAACTGGTAAAGAAACGTCTTGTGAATTACATGGAAAAAACAACTTACTATCTAGGAATCAATTTGGCTTTCGTGAGGGGAGGAGTACAGAAGAAGTGGTATTAGAATTGTCAAATTTTGTCACAGATAAGCTAGAAAATAACAAAAAATGTGCAGCAGTGTTCCTGGACCTAGCAAAAGCTTTTGACACTGTTAATCACAGTTTGCTGCTGAAGAAATTAGAAGCCATGGGAATTAGAGGAGTTCCTCTAGAATGGTTTAGATCATACCTCTGTGACCGGCGTCAGAAAGTCAAAGTTGAAGAACATCTCAGTTCAGAGGAAACGATGAAGTTTGGGATTCCCCAAGGAACAGTTCTTGGGCCAATTCTGTATTTGGCATATGCAAATGAGCTATGTTCAATTAAGATAAGAGGAAGAGTAATAGCTTTTGCTGATGATACGTGTATACTATTTGAAGGAAACACCTGGGAGGAAGTTTTTAATCTGGCACAGGAAGAATTGATGAAAGTCGATAAATGGTTAAGAGAAAATTTGCTTAAAGTAAATGCAACAAAAACGAAATTTTTAGCCTTTTCTCTGACAGAACGGACGAGACCACCGGATTCTTCAATAATCCTGCATCACTGTGGAAGCACCAACAACCCGTGTGATTGCCCTTCAATTCAACAAGTCAATGAAATAAAATATTTAGGAACAATAGTGACAACAAATTCAAAAATTCAAATGGGACAAGCACATTAATCTATCAATTACCCGGATCAGGAAGCTTCTCTACAAATTCTATCAACTCTGTAAAATCCTCAACTATGAGACATTAAAAACTGTTTATTTTTCTTCAGTGCAATCAATTTTAAGATATGTCATAATTATCTGGGGAGCTACGAATTTTATACATGTTGAACCTCTCTATAAACTTCAAAAACGAATAATAAAAATAATAGGCCTTTCAAGGAGAATCAATTCCCCACGAACATTCTTTTCAAGGACAGTAAAATACTGAGTGTAAGACAACTCTACATCCAGGCTATCATCACGCGAATGAGGAGAAACAACGAACACATAAGACTGGCAGATCATAACCATCAAACAAGGCAGAGAAACACACATTCAATAGTACCAAGGATGAACACTACATTTGGGCAAATAAACTACATAATTATATTTGGGACCAAAAATTTACAATTCAATACCAAGTTACATTAGGGAAGAATTCAATAGACACAGGTTCAAGAAAAGTTTATTTTCCTGGTTGGTTGATATTGGAGTGGAAAATTGTGAAAATTTAGTTAGACTGTAAAATATTGAAACTATTTATACTTCATTCTTCTCTTTACTGTTTTTCATTTTTCTGAAAATAACCTTTCTTATTATTATCCTTAATAGAACATTAATATTTATCTACTAATTTCATATAATTTTGTTTGTATTATAAATTTTTACTAATTTTATTATAAAAAACTTTAATCCCATATCAGTGAATGAAGTTTGTAAATAGTAATTATAACACGCAATAAGCAACTAATTACCTATACCCCAACACATATAATTTATAGTGGGGTGTATATTTATTCATTGAAATTATCATTTATTCATTGTTGAAACACCGCTGATTTATGTAGTTACATTACAATACTATATTGTCAATATTCTAATGTTGCATTCAATTTACATTGTGAACAACAAGTTTTCATAATATGTGAAATTTGTTGAATAATTGGCTGTTGTACTGTAATTTATTGTAGATTTGTGTATAAACCAGAATGTATTATAGCTGTAGACCTGTTACATTGAATCCAATCAAATTTTTCTCAAAAAAATTTTGAGAAACTTGAGAGGACTTGCTGTCCTGGGGACAGCAAGGTACCTGGTTACTTACAAACCTTCCCCCCCCCCCAGCTGACGGCGTAATTGTTGATCCCAAAATTTGAAAGTGGTATCATTTGACAGCTGTGGCCTTGTTCCATCAATTTCCATCAATTTATTATTAAATACAACTTCCCTTGGGGCGGCAAGTGACCTGGTTACCTACAACCCTTCCAACGCGCTGACGGCGTGATTATTAAACCCAAGATTTGAAAGTGGTATCATATGATAGTTGTAGTTTTGCTACATCTAATTCCATCGAATTTTTCTCGATACACCTTTCCTGGGGGTGGCAAGGGACCTGGTTACCTACAACCCTTCCACCAGCTGACAGTATGATTATCAAGCACAGAATTCGAAAGTGGTATCTTATGACAGCTGTGGTCTTTTTCCATCGATTATAATCAAATTTTCCTCGAATACACCTTTCCTGGGGGTGGCAAGGGACCTGGTAACCCTTCCCCCCACTGATAGCGTGATTATTGAGCCCAAAATACGAAAATGGGTATCATATGATAGCTGTAGACCTGTTACATTGATTCCAATCTAATTTTTTTCGAATACACCTTTCCTGGTGGTGGCAAGGTACCTGGTTACTTACAAACCTTCCCTCCCCCACTGACGGCGTAATTGTTGAGCCCAAAATTTTAAAATTGGATCATATGACAGCGGTGGCCTTGTTCCATCGATTTCAATAAAATTTTATCTCGAATTCACCTTTCCTGGGGGCGGCAAGGGACCTGATTATCTACAACCCTTCCACCCACTGACGGTGTGATTATCGAGCCCAAAATTTGAAAGTGGTATCATATGATAGCTGTAGACCTATCACATTTATTCTAATCAAAATTTTCTTGAATACACCTTTCCTGGGGGCGGCAAGGTACCTGGTTACCTACAGCTCTTCCAGTCACTGAAAGTGTAATTATCGAGACCAAAATTTGGAAGTGGTATCACATGTTTGATGTAGACTTGTTACATCGATTTCCATCAAATTTTTATGGAATACACCTTGCCTGGGGGCGGCAAGGGACCTGGCTACCTTCATTCCTTCCCCCCCCCCGCCGACTGCGTGATTATCGAGCCCAAGATTCGAAAGTGGTATCATATGATAGCTGTAGACTTGTTACATCGATTTCCATCACACTCTCCTTGGATACACCTTCCCTGGGGGCGGCAAGGGACCTGGTTACCTACAACTCTTTCCCACCGCTAAGGGCGTGATTAACGAGTTCAGAATTGGAAAGTGGTATCATATGATAGCTGTTGAACTGTTACATTGATTCCAATCAAATTTTTCTCGAATACACCTTTCCTGGGGGCGGCAAAGTACCTGGTTACTTACAAACCTTCCACCCCGCTGACGGCGTAATTGTTGATCCCAAAATTTGAAAGTGGTATCATATGACAGCTGTGGCCTTGTTCCATCAATTTCCATCAATTTATTATTAAATACAACTTCCCTTGGGGCGGCAAGTGACCTGGTTACCTACAACCCTTCCACCGCGCTGACGGCGTGATTATTGAGCCCAAGATTTGAAAGTGGTATCATATGATAGCTGTAGTTTTGCTACATCGAAATCCATCGAATTTTTCTCGATACACCTTTACTGGGGGTGGCAAGGGACCTGGTTACCTACAACCCTTCCACCCGCTGACAGCATGATTATCAAGCACAGAACTCAAAAGTGGTATCATATGACAGCTGTGGAATTGTTACATCCATTTCCATCGAAATTATCTCGAATACACCTTTCCTGGGGGCGGCAAGGTACCTGGTTACTTATGAACCTACCACCCCACTGACGGCGTAATTGCTGAGCCCAAAATTTGATAGTGGTATCATATGAAAACTGTGGCCTTGTTCTATCGATTTGATCAAATTGTTCTCAAATACACCTTCACTGGGAGCGGCAATGGACCTGGTTACCTTCAACCCTTCCCCCCCGATGATGACGTCATTATTGAGCCCAAAATATGAAAGAGGTATCATATAATAGCTGTAGACCTGTCACATTTATTCTAATCAAAATTTTCTCGAATACACCTTTCCTGGGGGCGGCAAGGTACCTGGTTACCTACAGCTCTCCCAGTCACTGAAAGTGTAAATATCGAGCCCAAAATTTGAAACTGGTACCATATGGTAGCTGTAGACTTGTTACATCGATTCCCATGGAATATTTATAGAATAAACCTTCCCTGGGGGCGGCAAGGTACCTGGTTACCTACAGCTCTTCCAGTCACTGAAAGTGTAATTATCGAGCCCAAAATTTGGAAGTGGTATTACATGTTTGCTGTAGACTTGTTACATCGATTCCCATCACTCTCTCCTTGGATACACCTTCCCTGGGGGCGGCAAGGGACCTGGTTACCTGCAACTCCTCCCCACCGCTAAGGGCGTGATTAACGAGTTAAGAATTGGAGAGTGGTATCATATGACAGCTGTAGCCTTGTTTTATCGATTTCAATCAGATTATCATTAAATAGAACCTACCTGGGGGTGGCAAGGGACCTGGTTACCTACAACCCTTCCACCCGCTGACAGCATGATTATCAAGCACAGAATTCGAAAGTGGTATTATATTACAGCTGTGGACTTGTTACATCGATTTCCATCGGAATTTTCTCGAATACACCTTTCCTGGGGGCGGCAAGGTAACTGGTTACTTACAAACCTTCCCCCCCGCTGACGGCGTAATTGTTGAGCCCAAAATTTAACAGTTGTATCTTATGAAAGCTGTGGTCTTTTTCCATTGATTTTCATCAAATTTTCCTCGAATACACCTTTCCTGGGGGCGGCAAGGGACCTGGTTACCTACAACCCTTCCCCCCCCACTGATAGCGTGATTATTGAGCCCAAAATACGAAAATGGGTATCATATGATAGCTGCAGACCTGTTACATTGATTCCAATCGAATTTTTTTCAAATACACCTTGCCTGGGGGCGGCTAGGTACCGGGTTACTTACAAAACTTCCCCCCCCCCTAACGGTGTGATGGTTGAGTCCAAAATTTGAAAATGGGATCATATGCATGCGGTGGCCTTGTTCCATCGATTCCAATCAAATTTTTTCCCGAATTCACCTTTCCTGGGGGCGGCAAGGGACCTGGTTACCTACAACCCTTCCCCCCCGATGATGGCGTGATTATTGAGACCAAAATTTGAAAATGGATATCATATGATAGCTGTTGCCCTGTCACATTTATTCTAATCAAAATTTTCTCAAACACACCTTTCCTGGGGGCTGCAAGGGACCTCGTTAGCTACAGCTCTCCCAGTCACTGAAAGCGTAAATATCGAGCCCAAAATTTGAAACTGGTACCATATGGTACCTGTAGACTTGTTACATCGATTCCCATGGAATTTCTATAGAATTCACCTTCCCTGGGGGCGGCAAGGGACCTGGTAACCTACAGCTCTTCAAGTCACTGAAAGTGTAATTATCGAGCTCAAAATTTGTAAGTGAAATCACATGTTTGCTGTAGACTTGTTCCATCGATTTCCATCAAATTCTTATGGAATACATCTTGCCTGGGGGCGACAAGGGACCTGGTTACCTTCAACCCTTCCCCCCCCCACTGACGGCGTTATTATCGAGCCCAAGATTCGAAAGTGGTATCATATGATAGCTGTAGACTTGTTTCATCGATTTTAATCACACTCTCCTTGGATACACCTTCCCTGGGGGCGGCAAGGTACCTGGTTACCTACAACTCTCCCCCACCGCTAAGGGCGTGATTAACGAGTTCCGAATTGGAAAGTGGTATCATATGACAGCTGCGGACGTGTTCCATCGATTTCCATCAGATTATCATTGAATACAACTTTTCTGGGGGCGGCAAGGGACCTGGTTACTTACAAACCTTCCCGCCCACTTATGGCGTAATTGTTGAGCCCAAAATTTTAAAGTGGTATCATATGACAGCTGTAGCCTTGTTTTATCGATTTCAATCAGATTATCATCAAATAAAACTTACCTGGGGGTGGCAAGAGAGCTGGTTACCTACAACCCTTCCCCCCGCTGATGACGTGATTATTGAGCCTAAAATATGAAAGTGGTATCATATGATAGCTAAAGACTCTTGTTACATCGATTTCCATCACACTCTCCTTGGATACAGCTTTCCTGGGGGCGGCAAGGGACCTGGTTACCTACAACTCTTCCCCTCCGCTAAGGGCGTGATTAACGAGTTCCGAATTGGAAAGTGGTATCATATGACAGCTGCGGACGTGTTTCATCGATTCCCATCAGATTATCATTGAATACAACTCACCTGGGGTCAAATAGAAGAAAGTCAAGGTATGAATTTAGAAAGAAATGAAAAAGAAATATTGGCTAGTATTAGAAAACGTGAAATTGATAAGAATTATTATAGAATAAAGAATATGTATGAGTTGATGCATACTCAACAAAGAGAAGAAAGTTAATGAAAAAGCAATTCAAAGTACTGAAATCTTCGCAGTGGAGAATTATTGAAAATTGATGATCAAAAACTTGAAAGTATGTCAGTTATGTCAGTTGTTATGTGGTTATGTCAGTTTAAAATCTGTGGCCCACAATCATCTGCACATTGGAAATGGTGAAAAGAGGAAGGAAGAAACAACAGCCAACCCCAACAGCCAAAGAAAGTCAGTCTTAAGCAGTGTTGCGTGTAATGCAGTGCTATGTTTTGTTCACGTTCGGTTCATCTTGTGTGTTTTGTTTATGTTTGTTTTGTTTATGTTTGTAATCTTTTTCATATTCGTTTATTTTATGGCTTGAGGGCAAGCCAATTTGTCAGAATGGCCGAGTGTAGGATATGAGATTGTAGCGATGGTAATTCTATTTTGACGTATGATGTTATCATCAGATGAAAGTAATAATGTGATTTATTCCGTAATCGTTAATGAAATAAATAAACAATTTAGTTTTTACGAGAAAAGCTCAATGTATATAGATCAAGGAAATGTAAAATGTGAATGTGTGAAATTAATAAAAGTTATTGATTTGTAACAGGATATTGATTTGTAAAATAATATCCTACATCTATAAAGTACTGACAATTTGACATCCAAGTATCAAAAAGGTGTTTACGAATTTGAAAATTTTGTTTTTTATGAAGAAGCAACTAAGGCATATTAACAGTTGTTAAGTTGCAATACTTATTCATAAGATGGAAGGATTAATGGGATTTAAAATATTATTCAATTGCTGGTAAATCCATACTAATTAAATGATAGTCTAATAATTTTGGTGCTGTCTGCCATTCTGGAGAGCCTAGCGCAGGCCTCTTTTTCAGGAGTCCTCTACCGTCGCTGGCCTCGAATGTCGCAGGTCTCTACCGTCGCTGGTCTCGACTGTCGCAGGACTCTTCTGTCAGATTAGGAAATATAAAAAAAATTCTAAAAAGGCGGCCAATTTGCCGTCCGCGCGAGTGGAGTAAGGTTAAATATATAATAGTTCTTGGATTGGAATAAAATAAACTTTTTGTTCCAACGTGTAATGTGGATGGTGAAGGTAGGAAGAAATTAGTGGAAAGAAGGTAGTGATTTAATGTCATGTTAAATATGTTATCAATGAATATTTGTAGAGAATTTCGTTCAAAGACATTTCTGTTATTCCGTTGACACATGCGCGACACAATTGTCCTATTGTTAGTGGTGGCCACCCTGAGGATATTGAACCTGCCATCAATAGAATTGAATTGATAAACCGGTAACAACACAGGTGCAGGTGTTGTTACTTGGACTCGCTCTTATCGCCACCACTCGTTGCTCCCCACTTCCTGCAACCACTTACTGACTATAGATTACTTACTGAAATAAGAATTATAACTTAATACTCCGTTTCTCCATGGCACAACCTTCTCATCCCCACTATCTGATACAATTTTCGATAGTAACTGAAAAATACGTTGAAAAAGCTACTAGAAAAATCAACGAACATCACAGTAGTAATTAACTGTTTCAGACCAAGTGAAATTGAAATATAGACTACCAGATACTTCAATGATCACAATATACACACTTCACTTCACAAAAACTGACTAATGCAGTAGAACTCCAACCATCCGAATTAATTGGGATCAAACCCCACTTGGTTAATCAAATATATTCGGATAATTGGAGCAATAAAAAAAAAATACGGGGAATTTAGAAACAAACCTCTATTAAATCGATATTTTTAGTAGGCTAGATTAGAAAACAAATATACTATAGTAGAGGTGAAATTGACTATAGTAGAGATGTTGTCATTTTACCATAATTATGTGGAACCTTGATTGTCCAGGCAATGAATGCTCAAAAAAGGGTATAGGAGGAAAAGTTGGGAAGACAATTTTCAACCCCGCGGTTCTGTTTAGGGTAGTAACAAGGTAAACATATCAAAAGTCCCCACCCTCACCCCCTGTGCTAAGAGGGTGGGGTGGTTCAAAAGTAACATTTTATGGTTTATCGAATATAACTCGAAAATTATACGTCTTACAGACATGACAGTTACATACAAAATTGAAGCTTACATTATGTCCTTCAATCTCATCTATGTCATTCATCTTAAAACATTTTTCTATATCTCCTGTAATATAGCCGAGTCAATGAAGACAAAAAAACAGGGGTTTGCGCAACAAATTAGGGGAAAGCTGAATTTTTGCAACTTATGGGGACATAAGTTTAAAGAAGCTGAAGATTTCAAGAAATTTTTCAAGCAAATGGTGTAGAAAACAAATTTGAGACTACAGGGCTTTTAGAGGATACAATTCCCTACAATTTTATTTATACAAATTACTTGTTTTTATCCATTCTATTTGATTGCAGAATGGCTTCAACTCTGGAGAATGATAATTTTCTTGAAATCTTCGGCCTCTTTAAAATTTTCTAACGAATTTCAAAACCATTTATTATTTCATTAAAATGCACATGAAAGGAAAAATCCTGGTCTACAATTTGAGATCAATTCAATTTTCTATCACCAAGGGCTTCCGAGCTTCCGGGCATTGAGAAAAGAAAAAAAAACACATATAATGATAGTTATCCCGGAAAACACCTGTTGATGGTAATACTACTCAAATGGGCATCTAACCCGAAAACGTATATTATGCAGATTAACTGGACAGTTAAGATTATAGGACATCGAAAAAGTTTGACTTATGATAGGCCTACATCATTTTAAAGCTATTAAAACTAGCAATAACTTTTATACGAAATATTTTCTTGCAAAACGAAAGCTTAAACAAAATCTGAAATAATTAAGAGGTGAAAATTTCCTGATTCTCTGGCTTTGTTTGGGAATAATTACCTAAATAATGAATAATCGATGAAATGTTATAAACATTAATATAGTAGATTCATTCTTCATGGAAATGATGAAATCAAAGTCAGATTGATATTTTGATCAGGAGCCGAGGTATACATGTTTTAAGAAATCATTGCAGTTTGAAACTTTGGTGGGGTCCTGGGGGGAAGCAAGCGGTATGTGACGATGGGGACTCTTCGGCTCCAGGCTATGTAAGTAGCTTACTATGCATACTAACACCCTGCAAAAATTCAACTTTCCCCTAATTTGTTGTGCATAAATTTCTTTATTCTTTGGGCTAAAGTTATCAAGAAATCCATCTGCTCTTGAAGGTGTGACAGTTTTCAAAAAACTAGTTTGCCTCTAATTTTTTGTTATTTCTCCTCTTATAACTTTCTAAAAAATCGAAGAGATCTTTAATTTGCTGATTATAAGCTTATGACGCATCAAATTCTCTTCAATTGATGTATAATTCCACACATTTATGCATTCTCCTACGACTGTTACAGTGTTGAGTGTGAAATCTCCAGTTTTGCAACAATAGATCGATTGAAATCGTATGGAGAGAATGTTTTGAACACAATTTTTGACTTAGCAGCTTTGTTGGGAAGATAGTTGAAAAAACATATCAGAAGTAGCCCATGTGTTGAAGGGTTGTTGAGGCCGGTTTGAAATTTTTCTTTTTTCTTATTCAATTATATCTTGGGAACAATCTATTCCATCAACATGACTACGGTAACTATTCAAAAATGAAGCTTGATGAATTTCCTACACTTCTAGTTCAGCGGAATTTTGCGATACTTGTAATAGTTTTCGAGATATTCACCATTGAAAATGTGAAATTGTTCTTCTTCTCCTGAGCCTATGTCCAATTTCTCTTGGGGTCCCTCCTAATCCTTTTCCGCCATTCCGGGCGTTGTTGAGTCAGTTCAGGCTCTAAATCCGTCGTCCTCATATCCTTGGAAATGGTACCCATCCAGGTTGTCGGCGGTCTACCAGGGCGTCTCGTAGGCTGTTCAATTTCCATGACAAGTCTGGTCATGTGATCCTCACCACGTCTCATAACGTGCCCGTACCAGTGCAAGCGATTTTCCCTTAGCTTATCAGTTATATTAGCAACTTTAAATGTTCCTCTTACATATTCATTCCTAACTTTGTCTTTCAGGGTAACTGATATGATAAACCATATGTTTTCGTTGTCATTGATTCATTCATAAATATCAAATGTTGTTGATCCGTTACTAGTAGAAAGTCATGTTCAATTTTATTTGATTACAGCTCTACAAATGAAGAGTTTCATGTTCAGACCATGTTCCCTTTTCAATGACTTGACTCCCGATTGCCACCCAATAACTACCTGATCCAGAAGACACCCACAAGATGACTATGAATTCATGAAGAATGAGGTCAATCGCCTCCTTACAGAAGGAATAATTGAGGAAAGCCAGTCCAGTTGGCGTGCCCAGCCTTTCATTGTAACCAATGGACAGAAGAAACGAATGGTCATAGACTATTCACAGACTATTAATAAATTCACAAATTTAGACGCATACCCTCTCCCATTGATCGAAGATCTTGTAAACACAATTGCCAAGTACAACATTTTTAGTACTGTAGATTTCAAGTCAGCTTACCATCAAATACCGATTCTTGAGAATGAACGACATTACACTGCCTTTGAAGTAGGCCGAAACTTTATCAGTTCAAACGAATACCATTCGGAGTAACCAATGGAGTAGCTGCCTTCCAACGTACAATAAACGGACTTATAGAAAGAGAGAATTTGAACGCCTGTTTTGCCTATTTGGATGATGTTGTCATTTGCGGTTCAGATCAAGAAGAACATGACAGAAATCTTAAGAAATTTCAACAAGTAATTGAATTGTATGGCTTGACTATAAATGAAGAAAAATGTAAATTTTCAAAAAAATCATTGAAGTTCCTTGGGTATGAGATAAAACATGGAGAAATTAAACCTGACCCAGAACGCCTTGCACCACTCATGAACTTTCCACCCCCAAGAAATGCTAAAGAAATGAAACGACTCATGGGATTACTGGCTCATTACTCCCGATGGATTAAAAACTTTTCTCAAAAGATTCACCCCCTTGTCCACATACAGAAATTCCCTCTATCTCAAGATCAGATGGAAACTTTGGAATTGTTGAAAAATGAAATTGCTTCCGCGGTACTGCTCTTTGTTGATGAAAATGTACCATTCATAATTGAGACAGATGCATCAGATTTTGCAATTGGTGCAACATTAACACAAAATTCTCGACCAGTAGCCTTTTTCTCACGAACTTTGTCCCAAAGTGAAACCAGGCATTCAGCTGTTGAGAAAGAAGCCTATGCCATTGTGGAGTCTATAAGAAAATGGAGACACTATTTACTACGAAAACAATTCACTTTGATCACTGACCAAAAATCAGTCACATTCATGTTTGGCACTCAACACAATAGAAAAATAAAAAATGAAAAGATACAAAGGTGGCGCCTAGAATTATCTGAATACAAATTCAACATAGTCTACAGACCTGGAAAAGAAAATGCACCAGCTGATGCACTCTCTCGTATATGTATTACAGCTGGTTGTTCAACATTGAACTCAGCTTTGGCAAAATACCATGATGAACTTTGTCACCCTGGTGTAACTCGTTTCTACCACTGGCTCAGAATGAAAAATCTCCCCTATACTGTAGATGATGTAAGGAAAATTTGCTCCAATTGTGCAATTTGCTCTGAAATAAAACCACAGTATATGAAGACAAAAGGAAATCTCATAAAGGCAACAAAACCTTTTGAACGAATTAATATGGACTTCAAAGGACCCGTACAATCAAAAACAAGAAATAAATACCTACTGGTGATGGTTGATGAGTACTCAAGATTCCCTTTTGTATTTCCTTGTCCAGACATGACTGCGAGAACAGTCATAAATTGCCTGGTCTCATTAATATCAATGTTTGGCCTTCCAAGCTATATTCACACAGACAGAGGAACATCCTTCATGTCAACTGAGTTGAAGAGCTTTCTTGGCTCAAAAGGGATAGCAACTAGTAGATCAACGCCTTACAATCCGAGAGGGAATGGTCAAGTAGAGCGATATAATGGAATTATATGGAAAGCAATAACACTAGCTCTAAGATCACGAGGACTTGATTCAAATCGATGGGAGGAAGTGTTGCCTGATGCACTTCACTCTATTCGATCTCTTTTGTGTACTACAACAAATTGCACCCCTCATGAACGAATGTTCCTACACATGAGATCCTCAACAAATGGACAGTCACTACCATCTTGGCTAATGAGCCCAGGACCAGTTTGGCTGAAGAAAATGAACCGAAATTCAAAGCAAGATTCATCAGTAGAAGAAGTTGAATTGATTGAGGCAAACCCAGAGTATGCTCACATTCGTCGCCCTGATGGACAAGAGTCCACTGTGTCGCTCCGTCATCTTGCCCCTAAGATAACACGAAAATCTAGCCGGGTAGAATGCAAGCTGAGGTTGTGCCACACTGATGTTAGATGTTCTGATTCCTGAGAAGTTACAGTGCATGTATTCTGTTTTAGTAAGACTTACTCTCAGCCCTTGACTTTCTAATACTGTGCATCATGCTGTTAAATCTATTTGAACCTGTTGTAAAGTTTCTGCTACAAGGACTATGTCATCTGCATATAGAAGCGACCAAGGGGCTGGCTTCTGGAGGTGTGCAGTAACGTAGTTCATGACTATGTTAAACAATAGTGGACTAAGAGTGGATCCCTGGTGCACCCCGACCTTGACTTCAAATTCCAGACCAACACCAGCAGGGCTGAGGACTCTAGTCTTGATGTCATTATACATGTCCTTGAGGATTCTGATGTATTGTTCAGGAACCAGTTGTGCCTGTAGTGCCTGCCATATAAGCTCTCTCGGAACAAGGTCGCACGCTTTCTCAAGATCTATGAAGACCAGATGAAGGTCCTTCTTTAGTGCTTTGTATTTTTCCATCAAGATTTTTATGGTGTGTATAGCATCTATTGTGCCTACCCCACTAGTGAAGCCACATTGATTAGGTGTAACTGTGGTTAATTCTTTGAGTCTTTCCACAAGCACACTTTCCCAGATCTTAAGTGCATGAGACATTAGCTTAATTACACGGTAATTGCCACAGTCTGCCACATCACCCTTGTTCTTGTAAAAAGGCACTAAGTTGCTCTGCCTCCAT
Source organism: Nilaparvata lugens (assembly GCF_014356525.2). Taxonomy (NCBI): domain Eukaryota; kingdom Metazoa; phylum Arthropoda; class Insecta; order Hemiptera; family Delphacidae; genus Nilaparvata; species Nilaparvata lugens. The sequence continues at coordinate 100,435,359 of NC_052518.1, forward strand.
CCATCAGGCATTTTACCCTTTGTAAGTATGAGGTTGAAGAGGTTTGTTAGTCACACTGTACTTGACTCTCTGCATATTTTGAAGAGTTCTGCAGGTACTTAATCAGGTCCTGTTGCTTTGCTATTTTTCATTTTGCTAAGGGAAGCTTCCACTTCCTCCAGCGCAACTGCTCTTATAGGGCCCTGCACCAAAGGTAGGCTTGGTAGTGGCTCTCGTGGGAACTCTTCATTTAATAGGTGGTTGTAATACTCATGCCATCTTTCATTGATATCGTTATCTGAAGTTAACAGTATCCTGTGGAGTTTCTCACATACTTATTCTGTTTTATATCCTTATTCTGTTTATTTCTGAGTTTTGCAATTCTGAAAATTTCATGGTCTGTTCCTGCTTTCTCCAATCTATTGTACATATCCTCTCTAGCTGCCGCCCGCAAGCATGCAACAATCCTTTAAGTCAGCTTCTTAGCAGCAACATATTTTTGGCGATCTGACTCTTCTTTTGATGTTTGCCAGGTTTTGAAACTCAACTTCTTTTCTCGAAAATGTGAAATTGTTGAAATAATTTTATTCAATTTTTGCTCAGTCAGGAATTATTACTCTCCAACAATTCACTTAAAAATTAATTCTTATTTTAGGTTTGTAGATCATTAAATTATCTCTGTTGTATATCCATACTTTTTCACTGTTAAAATTAAACTTGAATTTAAAAAAAAAAACACTTTTGAAGTGAAAATACACTTACTTTTGCAGTGACGATCGTTTCGACCTGTTGTTGGTCATCATCAGACTGTGGGAATTTACACAGATGACAAGGCTATGTGTGGTAAGGGATGAAGGTGGTGGAATAGGTTGTGGTGGGGGTTGGTTGGTGGATACTTAGTGATGCGGTAATTTTGAACTGTGGACTATTTTGTCAAAGAGTGTGTGTGAAGAGAATTTACTTGATCATTCAGGAGACTGTTGCGAAACTGTTTTGTGTGGTTGTAAATTGTGGTTGTAGGACGATGCGAAACGATCATCACTACAAAAGTAAGTGTATTTTCACTTCAAAAGTGTTTTTTTTTAAATTCAAGTTTAATTAAATTATCTCTCATTTGATGTATATTTACACTATTTCAAGTTTTCCTCTCATTGTTATAGCAGCTTCTAGCTTCAAGGTGTGGGATGAAAATTTAAATATTGCAACAAGTCAGTGTCAATTCAGCAGTATCACATCTACAGAGAAGTAAAAATGCGCTCTTTTGCTATAGTTTCATAGTCTGTTGTTTGACGATTCTTGTGTGGCGGAGTGGTATATTTTTATAATTATTCTACTGTAAGCGACTCTCCATACTCTTCGAAAACCAGCTAAAGAATGTTTACTGTTTAGCGACAAGAAAGAAATTTCACTTTCCTAGGTTGGTAACGCGTTTAAAAGTGAAGAAGATCCAAGAAGAAGTTGAACAAAGTCCTACCGCAGAATAGGTACAGAATGGAAACTGCCAATCAAACGCCTATATAACCAATGCTTTTTACATGGCGCAAATACTAGACACGTCACGTGACCTTAGGAAGTTCCAATCCTGGTCCTCTGATTGACTCGCGGCAGTGAATGAGATGAATTGATCCGGATCAGTAAAGTGATCTAAACCTCCCATCAATACTATTAGGGCACTATAAAAACCGTCTTTATGGTGTAGCTGTAATTATTGACCAATCCATCAAAAAGGCAGTTAAAAACTTTTTACCATTGTCAGACAGAGTAATGCTTCTTCAGTTGAATTTGGACGTTGGCACAATGAATCTGATCCAAGTCTATGCTCCAACCACAGAAAAAGAGGATGAGATAAAAGAAAAGTTCTATGAAGATCTACATAGTGTGATGGAGGTTATAAAACATCAAGATGTTACTATAGTTATGGGTGACCTGAATGCAAAGATTGGTGAATGGATTGGTCGTTTTGGACTGGGAGAACGAAATGAGAGAGGAGATCGCCTTCTTCAATTTTGCCAGGAGAACAATATGGTTGTCACAAATACCCTTTTCGAACTACCCAAAAGACGATTTTATACTTGGAAATCACCTCAGGACTCAGAAGAGAGAATTATTCGGAACCAGATTGACTATATTATGATTGACCAGAGGTATAGAAATGCAATTAAAAGTGCTAAGACATATCCTGGTACTGATGTTCACTCCGATCACAATCTTTTGGTGGCAGAGATAAAAGTTAGATGAAAAAAACAAAGCCATCAAATACACACATTAAGATAGACACCATGAAGCTAAAAATTTTAACCTCAAATCAAGACTTTGTCAGGAAATTAATGGAAAGCCGGAATCTATAGATGATGAGATATGTGGAGTGGTCGAGCCTGAAACAATATGAAGGGGATTTAAGATGACTTTACTACAGCCAAGTAGGAATTATCTCAACTGCCAAAGGACACATAGGAGCAAGCAGTGGATGACAGAGGATATACTCAATCTTATGGAAGAACGTCGGAAATTCAATACTGGTGACAAGCAAAGATACAAGGGAATACATAACGAAATTCGATACAAATGTAGAAAAGAGAAGGAGGCATGGTTAAAACAAAAATGTGATGAAATAGTAAACTTAGAACGCTTAAATGACTCTCATAACAAGCATAAGAAAATTAAACAGTTCACTGGAATGCAAAATAAAAGCAGATACCATTTAACTGATGATAATGGGAAGATAATTCTAGATGTGAAAGATCAATTGAAGTCATGGGAAGTATACATACAGGAACTTTTTAATGATGAAAGGGAGCTCCTCTGCTGTGATAATAGCGAAGACTCTGGACCAGATATATTAAAAAGTGAAGTTGAAGTTGCTGTAAAAAACATCAAAAGTGGAAGGGCTGTAGGTCCAGACGAACTTCCTGGAGAAATTCTCAAACTCATTGACAATAATTATGTGAGAATACTCACACATCTATATAATCAGATTTACGAAACTGGTATGATTCCCACTGAATGGCTAAAGTCAATTTTTATACCTCTCCCAAAGAAGACAAATGCTAGAAAGTGTCAAGATTATCGCATGATAAGCCTCATGAGTCACACAATGAAAACATTCCTCAAAATAATACACCGGAGAATTTCCAAAAAGCTAGAAGAGAACTTATCTGATACACAATTCGGCTTCAGGAATGGTTTGGGGACACGAGAGGCTCTTTTTGCTTTTAACATAATTTTGCAGCGATGCCTGGATGTAAATCAGCCAGTATTTGCATGTTTTATTGATTATAACAAGGCGTTTGATAATGTGCAACATAACAAGCTACTAGATATCCTCAAAGAAATGCAATTGGATGCTCGTGACTCCCGCCTGATAAGGAACCTGTATTATAACCAAAAGGCCACAGTACGGGTGCAATCTGAGTTGAGTGAAGAGCTGGAAATCAAACGAGGAGTTCGTCAGGGCTGTGTGCTTTCACCACTCCTTTTCAACATTTATTCCGAAAGAATCATCAGCAATGCCCTAGAAGATGAGACTGGAGGTATAAGAGTTAATGGCACTCCTATCAACAACCTAAGGTATGCAGATGACACTGTACTGCTGGCAGAAACTATGGAAGATCTCCAGAGGATGCTGAACAGTGTCATTACTGCAAGCAAAGAAGGTGGTTTGAGTCTGAATTCTAAAAAGACAAAGTACATGATAATCACCAAAGACCAACCTCCTATCGGGAACTATTTGCTGAAGGAATCCGTTTGAAGCGGGTGGATTCCTACACATACCTTGGGACTCGGGTAACTTCCAATGCTGATAACTGCTCAGAACTCAGAATAAGAATAGAGAAAGCACGTTCCACATTTATCAGGATCAAGAATTTACTGGCATCAAGAGACATCATGCTTGAATTACAAATGCGTCTCCTTAAATGTTACATGTTTCCTGTACTATTATATGGTGTGGGAGCATGGACATTGAATAGATGGGGTGAGAAGGAAATACAAGCCTTTGAGATGTGGACCTATCGCAGAATGCTGAGAATCTCATACACCGATCATGTTACAAATGAAGAGGTTCTCAGGAGAATGGGTAAGAAACTGCAACTCATTGGTGAAATCAAGGAGCGAAAATTAAGGTACCTGGGTCACATAATGAGAGGTCACAAGTATGGAATATTGCACCTCATTATGCAAGGCTAAATAACAGGTAGGAGGTCAGTGGGGCGAAGAAGGATATCTTGGTTGCGCAGTTTAAGGGATTGGTTCAAGTGCACCTCAAATGAACTTTTGAAGTCAGCTGTAAGCAGGGTGAAAATTGCCATCATGATAGCCAACCTCCGCCTTGGAGATGGCACATGAAGAAGAAGAAGATGGTGCCCTAATACTATTACAATGCGGAACTTTCTAACAAGATGGCGGATTTTTAGCAAGATGTGGATAAAAAACGTCTTTATAGTGCCTTAATACTATTATAATGCGGAACTTTCTAACAAGATGGCAGATTTTTGCGCCAGGGTACTAGCCAAGTTTCCATACTGTATGTATACTTTGGTGCAACTTTTGTTGGTGGCGGTCTTAAACGGTGTACACAAGTACGTTTGCCTTGGGTGAGCATACGTGTATGGGATTGCATTCGCACGTCTGGACACTGTTCGCTGAGGCATGTGGGTGAACCGGAACCCTGTCGGTATTTGGCGTGCTCAAAGGCGCCTCGGGCGAGCATTGAATGTACGTGTGGACGCGTTTTTGCCTTATGGGTGAGGCAAAACGTAAACATTGAAGGCGTCATAACCTAATTCCAATGAATTAGGTTAATGAATTACAAATTAAATTGTGATCCAATAACTAATTGTAAATTGTAGGATTTTTTGTAATTTTGTAGGATATGTGGATTGTCAAATATTTAAATAGAAACATGCATGGAGTATATAATTTGTATCATGATTAACAAATTTAGAACTGCATAATATAAGTGAAAATAGCTTCTCTACAGAGTTCCTACAAAAAAGTATAGCTCACATATTATTTTACTGTGGCTATCAAATCATCTTGTGTTTGTTTTATGGTTTCAATCAGAGTTGTTGATTAAAATTGTAATCTTCAAATGATATTATACGTTTTAGATAGCTAGGCTATCTATAGAGAGATTTATTTAAACTTTGAACTAGTATTCCTTAAAGGTAAATCTTGAAGCTAATCTTTTGGTGAATCTTGTTTTGTCATGTGTATGAGCAGAGTTGGTTTAAAATCAGCAGCAATTTAGTATTTGATTCAACTTATGGCTAATTCCGTTGAGGAAGACTGTCAATTTTGTGGGACAGTGTTAAGAGCAATGCTATAATATTCAGAAAAAGGGCTGAAACAGGCACTTCATTCTAGCGTGTTTCAGACACTATTTTCCAACCGATAATCATGAAAATGGTACCAAATTGTTCAGAAAGATTTGGACATCTGGCGCCGTACCACCAAATTCCAATTTTCCAACTATAAAATGACTTTAAAATTTGATGAACTTGGAGAAAATTTGGCAAAGTTTGACGTTCAATAGGAAAAAATTGATAAGTGATATCAAAATTTGGCGGTACGGCGCCAGATATCCAAATCTTTCTGAACAATTTGGTACCATTTTCATGATTATTGGTTGGAAAATAGCGTCCAAAACACGCTAGAACGAAGTAGCTGCAAAGTACTCTCAATCGAGAAAGCTTCAATTCCCTACTAGCCTTTCGAAAAAGTGTGGTCGAACTCACTAACACAGTCCCAACTGCTATGATTGTGAGTACAAACACTCACACCGGAGAACTGGAAAACTGGTTTTCGGTTGTGGAAACAATTGATTGTTTTTGTTGAATGAGATATTGCCCGTCTTCTTGTCTGCACTATTGTGTTTCATGTTACATACTATATTCATATAATATGCTCTATTATCCTATATGCTTATACAGTAGTTTGACATCCATATTATTATTTATTCCCATCCCATTTCAATATCACATGAAATCTGTACTATATTCTATCTGTACAGCTATTTTGGAGACATGGTTCATTCTTCTCTCATCAAATTCTTTATTATCCATGTTCAGCCATGCATGGCAATTCAAATTCAACCCAAGAAATCTACATGATACTACCCGGGAAAAATTTAGTTTTGGAGAGATCAAGTTTTACATGTATTTTTCTTATACTGTAATTAGAAAACAACCAATCATTCGTAAATTCTCGAGAAAAAGTAAGTTATTGGATAATATGAATGAATAATAGTTCATGCTTCAACGAAAATTCCTGCAATAAAAAAATACTTTTAGTTTACTGCAAGATTTCAAAGATAAGCCAATTCTCTGTTCACTTTTTTTTCATTTACATTTACTTTCTTTGAAGTGGTAATAGGGTACAAGTATTCAATTGGAAGAAAGGTGAAATGCAAAAACTAATGTACAGTATGACACTGTACATTGTTATTGTCCAGGAGTGCTAATGTTGGGGGGGGGGGGGAGATTGTGCAGACTGAGTCCTTGTCATTGCAGTGAGGGGGGTTTCCAATAGGGTCAATATTGTAACGACTGATGATCTTCTTGTTTGGAATGTTTTCTGAATCGTGCAGAATCACAAATACTTTGCTTCTGAATAAAATTATGCTTATATGAATCATAACTTTTTTTGGGTTTAGGCGCCTGCTGGCGCCTGCGCGGTAGATTCTATTAAATTCTTAATTGACCAGAAATGAATTTGATTGTTTATAAAATAGACAGTTATCAACTGTCCATTGTTCAGTTGTTTACAGGCCGTTGTACATGGTGATCTGCACTTGTTTTGGTGAATCAGGAATTAGGTACTTCTCATAATATTTGCTACCGTATATTAGCCCAGTTCTGAATCGTGCTAATACAGTCACAAGTACTTTGCTTCTGAATAAAACTATGCTTATGAATCATTGTAGCATTATAATATGTAGTGTTGTTGTATGATCTGAATTTTTGTGCCCTGTTAATTATTTATTTATGCAAAGAATTATATTTAAAACATTAATTTATACAAAGAATCTCGCACTGAATTTCATATTAACAAAATTTTATTTTTACCTTCACACATCCTCAACAAAATCACTCTGTCTCTCTCGCTCTTAGGCGGGCTAAATGTGCTCGATTCAATTTTTTACATAGCAAGTCGCGCTCATTTTTTCAAGTTAAACAAATTATTATTGGCTGAGAAACGATTTATACTACTTTTGTGATTGAAAACTACCACAACATTGTGATTACTACAACATAACCTATTCACTTATACCTATATTATACTTACACTTATACCACCTATTCACTTATACTTATTCACATAACCTATTCACTAAGTAGTGGCTCAGTTGCAAGAGATTGCTCCGTTTCACTCTCTCTCCAGGTGAATGCCTCGCCACTGCTCCTATTCGTGCTCTTTCCAGACGACCGTGAACCGAAGCAACTGCTCTCACTCGCTCTCATTGGGAACGTAACACAGTTTCTTGAAGTGTCACCTGGCAAACCAAATTTATAAGACATTGTCACGTCAAAAACAGGTTATTGCCCAAACTTTTTCAATTTCCTAATTTAGTTTCAAATTGTGCAAATAGTATACATAGGTTATGTTCATTTCAATTTTCTACACCAAATCACAATCTGAGAGTATAGATTAGAATAAAACAAACAATTTTAAATTTTGATAGATTGATAGTAAAACTTTTGTAAAAACATGAAAAAAAACGTTAAAATTCACAAAATAAAGAATAAAACCACTTGAATTTTGATCTCAAAAATATAACGTTCACCTTAGCTATATAACAGCTGTTTCATGTTATCATGGATAATAAAAACCAATTTGATTTGATTTGATTTATTATATTATTGGAATCATTTTTTGTTTGTGATTTTCCCTGATATACATATTATATATACATAAATACATTGAAATATCCGATCCTGTACTCCAAACAATATTATTACTGGAGAAATTAATTCCTATCTAGAATCAAAATAAATATATTTAAATCTCAAGAATGAAGAATCATGATTTTCATTATTTTGTCTATGCATGAACCATTTTATTAACAGCCTTCAGCACTTACTGTATCTATATAATACTAGTCGTCAGGCTCGCTTTGCTCGCCATATCCATTTAGCCAGACATTTAGTCTGTACCCCTGACTGGATCGTCCTAACATATGATAAAAATGCTCAAATGAAAAATGCAGGCGAGCGAAGCAAGCCTGCTGATCTCATTCTCGGACAACCCAGTTGGGGGTCCAGGGGGCGGAGCCCCCTTGCTAGACGGATATGGTGAGCGAAGCGAGCCTGACGGCTAGTAGTAATATAATATCCCCAGGAATAGCTCTGATTGAAGTAGCAGTACCCGATCAATTTTTCGGCGATAAATGAGGACCTCCTAAATAGGTATTTAGGAGGTACTGGATAAATTGGTATTTGGGAGGTCCTGGATAAATACATTTCAATCTTCAACTTGGTGCCAACCTAACAAAGTCAACTCAACTTAATGCCAATCTGACAAAATTTTTAATTTAGTTACCAGAACAACTGTTTTGAAGAGGTACACTCTCTAGATTATAGTTCTATATTAACATATGGTAGGGACATTTCAATTATAATTTTAAGATATTGGAATAAGAAGAATATACATGCTAAAAGACGAACTTTAAACCCTTAAAAACCACCCTTAGAGTTAAAATAATGCCAAAAGATTTCTTAGTGCGCCTCTAAAGGGCCAACTGAACATACCTATCATATTTCAACGTTTTTGGTCTGGTAGATTTTTAGTTCTGCAAGTGAGTGAGTGAGTGAGTCAGTCAGTGAGTGAGTGCCATTTCGCTTCTATATATATAGATAGTGCACTCATATATTGATGAACTTGTATGTCAATTTAGAAGAATTAGTCAAATGAAGTGTTATTTGATAACACTGTTGAAGCAATAGGATACCATCTATAGCCAGGCTACTCAAAAGCAGATCAGTCATGTTAGAACAGCCACAGAATGAGTAGACAATGCAGTGTATAATAATAAAAAATAATGGACTTTTCTAGGAAGAGAAGACTGATGTGAGAGTGAGTGTGCGTGTCAATTGTGATAGTGGTGCTACTGAAGTAATGAACTTCTTTCTCTAGAAAGAGAAGACTGATGTGTGAGAGAGCGCATCGATTGAGAAAGAGTAGAGCTATGAAGACCGATGTTTGTGAGCCAGCATGCTTTTTTACTCCGTTCCCCATCTCATCAGTTAAATTTACCTAGTACTACACTTTTTGAACAGCCTTCCTAGAGATGGCACTTAAGTGCTTTGATTAGGTCATCAAAAACTTCTGGAATTATTGTTGAAATTTTCTGTTTTTGAGATTCAGAATATATATTTGAAACCAACAAATGAATCGCCTAATGCCAAGAATCTCAAAGTTAGAGCCAATCGTTCTTGTAAAGTTATTGCTTCCCTCATGATCGTATCATTTGTTTGGATAACTAGTTGAATTAGATTCAGTATATTAACAAGATAATGTTTTGACATCCTAATAAAGTTTGCAGTAGCGGCTCGTGATCTTCTAGCTTGGAAGTTCAACCTCATGATCTATTGGAGAGAAAGGTCAATAGGATATAGAGTATTGCGCATAATCAAGTGTAAACGTGATCGATAATAATTACACCCCAAAGGTTGAGCTTATTTTCTACAAATATAAATTTTTTGTCCTGTTCATATTTTTCTTGTTTGATTTTTACTTCGAGAGTTGGTCACCATTATGTTTTATTTTACACCTACCCTCAATATTAATATTGTTTGTATTTAACAAATACTGAACCTTATTCATATTTCTTCATCAAAATGCTGTTACGGTAACACAATAAATTATATTCACACTATCACTAAAAGTAAATGAACACACTAGAAATACTCACGAATACACAAAACACACAAGAAATTACTATATTCTTCTACATGCAAAACAAATTTATATAACGAAAAATGCAGTGAGATCTATCACAACTGTAAACAGTGTATACCCGTAACCATACCGTATAACCTCAAAACTGTCATGCTTAGGCTACTTCTTGTTTACCGCTTTTTTACTGTTTACTGCCACCAAATTTAAATTTATTGGTTATAAGCAAGTTCAAGATGGCACTGTATCCGTATCACGAATACTCACGATTCATTCCGAGGTTTACCGAATGCTTCACTTGCCTCGGCTAGGTTCGGCTACTCTCGGATGAACTCGTGCAAACTTGGTTCACACAGGATTGTGAACCAAATCCGTGCTAGCAAACCGATTCCCCTCCTCCGTTCCACTACCATACCCAGCCCTGTTTCTGGGTTCACATCGGGAAATGAACACTGCTTTCCATCTCCACCATTCCATCGTCATTCCATTCGGTGCTGTTTCAAGCAAGCCACTCCGGGCTCTCAGGCACCGGCCGCAAAACATCGACATTAAGTTTACGTAGATGAAAAATGTTGTGATGTAATTTAATGAGTATAAAATAGAAATATAATTATTTGAGTTGCAAATTCATCATTGTATAGGAAGTTGATTCAATTCTGGGGGTTCAATGAACCATTGCACACATAGGACGAGCCGCCACTGAAAGTTTGAATAATTGTCAATCTCATATCTTATGTCATGTAGCAATTTATTTCCTTACTTCAACCTACAATCGTTCAACCCATTAACATCGTTTGTCAAGTTTTATTTTCGATTTTATTATATAAGTCATCAAAATAAAATGATACAGCTGCATTTTGTAATAATTATCTTCAATGATGCAATGACGCCATTGTTGTCATGTTGTGGAAAATTTACATCTACCATGTCTTCTTGTCGTCTGCAAATCAGATTATCAGATAGCTTTTTGAATGCCGAGGCATACGTGGAACGCGTCGTACAGTGAATGCCGAGGCATTTGTGTACATACGATTGTTCGCGCGAATTTGTACGGACGTGTGTACAAGGCTTAAGTCGATGAAGCCAACATCCACTGCCATATCTCCAAATCGTGACGTCAGCATCAGATAGAAAACTTTTTTGTAGAGTTTGTTTACATTGTTTTCAATAGCAGATTGTGTCTATTTAAGCGGAAGCACAGCTGGAGTTTACCATTTCAATGGATAATAATCTACATCCTTTGAAATAGACACAATCTGAAAGTTTTCTATCTGTTGATGACGTCACGATTTGGAGATATGGCAGTAGATGTTGGCTTCAGAGGCTAGACTTCCCAACGTGTCTATTCTATAACTGGTCTAAGGTGGTGGGAATGGGAGAGGATACCCATAAGGCACTACGCCAGCCAGCACCCAGTCCAGTCTTCATTCGCCATTAGGATGTGAAGTGAACACTGATTAAGTTGTGAAGTACACTTGTAATTTAATTTATGCACAAAATATTGTGCATAAATGCCCTAGAAATTGCAATAAATATCGGCGGTTGTGATTAATGTGTCGAGTTGAATCGGTCAGGAACTGCAGGGAGCAGGTTTGGCAGCAAGAACGAGATCATAGTGAAATAAGGTACAGTATGCAATGATAATAATAATAAAATAAAATAATATTCTCGTAAATAATCTACAGGGAATATTTGTTTATTCTTGGTATTGATGTAGTAGCTGTGCTCATTTCAAGTTAGAAATTGAGGGTACAGTGGGAAAAGTAATAGTTTCGTAAAAATATTGTTGAATATTCTGTTTGCATTGCATCATTTTGCAATTGGCATGATGGCGTCTCAAGTCATCTTTCCATTCAGAAGGATGTATAGAGATATGAAGTAAAGAAATATTATTATTTCTGTGATCTCTATTAGAGGTAACCGGTAACTATTACTGGAACTGTTTGTTATTCATCATTGATACCTGAATTTATTTGTAGGCTACTAATTGCAGAGTTTCTTTACAAAATTGACTATCTCCAAAAACGTAATTTCTCAGGAGTCAGGAGAAGCAAAAAACGATTATGACACCCCAGAAGTAAAATGGTCTGATGGTAGTTGGTAGCTTTGAAATATAACAAATTGCATTGAATTTTAAAAAGAATCAGTGAGTATAAAATGAGAATAGAATGCTTTTCCAGGCATTTAAAAATTCTACTCTTGACAAAAATTACTATTTCCTGGATTTAATTCGTTTTGTAAAATTCCAGTATGTACCATTACTATATCAACTTGGTATTCTAGTTTCAGCATAGTCAGCTATTTTTCACAATCATTATTATGTGCTTGCCTGCACAAAACTGAAAACTGATCAAGCAAAATAATGAATAAAATGTATCCCTTGAAGCTTCCATCAGCTGTACCTATATGGCATGCGGTGCTTATGGTGTCTTTCTGGTTGAAAATAAGATGATTCATTATTATATGTCATATTTCTTCAATTATATAATGTTCAATGAAATTACTTTCAATTATAGTATGATTGATTATAGTATATAGTTAATTGATTATAGTATATAATTAATTATAGTATATAGGGACTGTAAACGAACCAATAACACAGAATTGACGGCTTTGCTTAGTGTAGGCTACCTTATTGGGCTACAGAATGGTAATCACCGAAATGTTAATAGGCGTAAAATAATCCAATGAGATTGGAATAGTAATTACACAATAATTAATATGATTTGACAGTAAACAGAGTACATTACACTCGGAAAATTGGATGTTGTAAAAATTACAACACGCGACTGCTTGTGTGATTGAGTAGGGCGCGTCTACCAGAAGATTAAAAACGTAGACTGTAAACTGGAATCATCAATCGCTCATGGTAGCCTACACGTTTGTAATCATGCAAAGTTGTGCAAAATAAGAGAACGCTATTTTAAGGAGTTTCTTTTATTATTATATTTTGGGGAAATTGCTACAAGAATTTCTAGGTCGAATCTCGTATTTCATAGGAATATAGTGTGCACTATATCTCTTTTATTTTTTACTATTAGGTAACCCGTGCTCCGCAAGGGACTAACTGAAAACCTGACGTACTGGAATCTTGAAGATATATATATATATATATATATATATATATATATAATATATATATATATATATATATATATATATATATATATATATATATATATATATATATATATATATATATATATATATATATATGTAATAAAATATTTTATCTCATATTGATTGGGATTTGGATTTTAGAGTATCAAATTATAATTCAATTCAATGAACAGTCATTTGTCATTGACAGAAAGATTGTTTGTTTGTTTTCAATATTGCTTGTAGAATCTTCTCTATTTAATAACAAATGTGTGCTCGAGCGATAGATAGAAAATATTATTGTATACTCGAGGTGACTTTCATGTTTGTCCATTGACTGATAGTTTATTCATACCCCAAAATGATCTTTTTGGGGAGAGCTCGTTTGATCAGTGAAGTCCGTCTGATCTAGTGAAGAGGATAGGCTTGTTTTTTTATAATACAGTTTTTCTGTCACAGTTCGGGTAGTTTAAAAAATATATGACATATATGACCACAGAGGAGTTGAAACTTGTTCTTTGTACATTTCCATTTCTAGTTAATACTATTCTGTGGTCAGTGGTTAGGAAAATATGGATACAGCGTATTTGGAAGAAAAATTATGAAAATGTACTCTCTTATTTGCTAGTTTGATCTTTAGATTTGAGTTATATGTTTTATTATCACAAATTAAAAATTACAAATAAATTCATTCTCAATCAGAATTTTATTCTCTTGCGTTTATTTTCTATCATTTGAATATCTGATAATAATTAATTATCTGCAAATTACAAAATAGGCCTAATAATTGATTTCAGATGACCTAAATATTGAATCTATTATCAAAATCAGAGTCAGATAATTGTATCGCAATTCCTGAGTAAATATTCTTTGAACTTACGATGAGTTCGATATAACATTTTCGAAGGGAAATTGATTCTACTTTAATACGGACCAATAAAGATTATTTTAAGAACACTAATAAAGCTTGAAACATTAATTTTTCTACCCTAGGGCTCCTCGCGGACCACTTTCAGAGTTTTCACGGACCACTTATTGAGAACCACTGATCTAGATATAGAATATATGCAGGAAGATAAATTTCAATTTTATTGTATTTCCTCATCCAATTTATTGGATCGAACTACCAATAATCTAATTTCAAAATATTTTTATGGCTCAATTGAATATAAAATTTTATTAAATCATCCAATTTATTGGATCGAACTACCAATAATCTAATTTTAAAATATTTTTATGGCTCAATTGAATATAAAATTTTATTAAATATTTAATCGTGATTAAGTGCTGATTAAAGACCTCTCGACTTCTCTGATTGATTCTCTTCAGTCCTGAGTTAACAAATATACTTGAAAAGTTCAATTGTTCAGTCAGTAGCTGTTGATATGAGTTTCGAGTTGCAATACCACAAGCAGTGGTTAAGATTTGAAAAGACACTAAATCTAAATAACTAGTAGTTCTGTGAACAGTAGACCTCTCGCAGTTATAAACCACAGCCTCCTCTTATACTGTCCATCAGAGTAAATCCTGTCTGTATGTCGTGTCGGCGAGATATCGGTGTGAAAACGGCTAGTGGCTGTTGGAGTTGGTGTATCAAAAATGCTAACATCAAAAGCTAATTTCCTTCAAGACATACTGGCAACAGGTCAGCCGGAGTTGAAAGCAGAGAAAGGTCGAGAGAAAATATTATGTTACTTTCAGTTTTGATTAATAGTTCATAAAAATTGCAAGCAATGACGCATGCAATTGATAGTCCACATGACAGCTGATTTTTCACCAAGCTACATTGAGATATTAATAACATGTAATTTATAATCCACTCGACAGCTGATTTATGATGGATAATTCTATAGTCTGATTTTTACAGTAATATTGGCGTTCGAAGGAGACTTCTTTTCCTTTTGAATGATCTATCCTTGAATGCAAAATTTCAAAAACCTTATACATACGTCGACGCGAAACGTCGTAAATGCGGAACATATTATAAACATTATAAAAATAAAGAGAAATGCAAAACCGTAGACTTGAATTTTAACCTCACTTCGCTCGGTCAATATCTCAATAATGGTTATGGGTTTTGAATTATCTTTTTCAATTGTTTACATCTTCGTTAAATTCATCAAGTAGTACTGTAACTAGAGAAATTGACTCTTCCACAGTTTATATGCTCAATCATATGCTTTATATTATTGTATCCAGACTTCTTGGCTGTCAACTAATAGAACAAACTATTTAATTATTATGTCAGCCATTGTGATGAGAATTTCTTCATATTTCTACTATAATCTTCTATCATAATATCATGACATTTCAAAAGTTTTTTGGTATTTTTATGGAGATTCACCTTACAGGCACAGAATACATTATAGAAGTTTTCTCTGCTTACAGGTTACGTTACCTACCTTGTATTTTTACTTGCTATTATCTACCATTTACTATTTCAAGTTCCAAAACAATATTTGGATTATAAAAAAACTTGAAAGAGATTATATCGAAGTTAGTAATCATGAAAATATGCTTCAATAAGTTGAAGACGAGCGATTTTACTTCTAATCCCCTTTAAGCTCCATTATAATAATTGTTATCCATGAATGCTAGCTTACGGAGCGATGGATCCTCGGTTCGATTCCCGATTCTTCCCAATTTTTGTTGTTCTTAATTTTTTCCCTTGAAACGTTATTATCAATTA
The DNA here is from genome assembly GCF_014356525.2 of Nilaparvata lugens. NCBI lineage: Eukaryota > Metazoa > Arthropoda > Insecta > Hemiptera > Delphacidae > Nilaparvata > Nilaparvata lugens. The sequence goes on from NC_052518.1 coordinate 100,451,020, forward strand.
TTTTTTGAAGGAATTTGTTTTCATTACAATTGAACTTGGATTTTATCAAATAATTATTTTTAATGTAAAATTTTGCCACCAGTACAAATGAAATGGACGTAGTCTTCATGCTGTAGGCCTATCATTGAATTTCATAAATAAAACAGGAATAGATCACAATAAAATAAGTAATAATTTATATTCTTCTTCTTCTTCTTCTTTTTCTTGACGCCCTCTGCCGTTACAGCGTAGGGGTACCAGCCTCGGTCCATCTCCTCCATGCAGTCCTATCCTCAGCCATTCTTCTCATATCTCTCATTGTCTTGCCTCTCTCCCTCCCCAATTCCTCCAGATAGCCTTCCCAGTTCATCCTAGGTCTACCTCTCCGTCTCTTTCCTTCCCTCCTAGCCTCCACCACTTCCTTTACTGGGCGACATTCTTGCATTCTAGCGAGGTGTCCAAACCATTTGAGTTGCCTTTCTTCTATGTCTTCCATCAGTGCTCTTCTTCCCACTTCTCCTCTCACTCTCTCATTTCGCCATCTATCGTGTCTTGTCTTTCCTATTGCTCTTCTCTGGTACCTCATTTCTGCTGCAGTAACCTTACTCCAGTGTTTCTTGAGGGTTACCCAGCTTTCACTGCCATAAATGAGAGTTGGAGCAAACACACAATTAAATATTCTTTTCTTTGTCGTCATATTTAACTCTCTTTTGCCAACCACGGTGCTGTTCAGCTGGAAATATACATTCAAATAATTTATATTCTTCAGTTATAATGTACTATTAGACACGAATTCGCTATGAAACGAGTATTTTAGGTATTTTGTTTGGAATTGGGAAAACAAAAGGCTGCCTGATTCAAATTGAGGAGGATCTGATCGATACTAAAATTTATTGATGTATTGGAAAAATCGATATGATTCTGTGAGGTTTTCAAGTATTATGTCTTCTTCAGTTTTCTATACTATAATAAAGGAAAGAACTGGCTTAAATACATGTAAGGAATAGGAAATTATGTTTGACACATCATCACGTCTGAATTATACTCAACTGATTAATTTGAAATTTTGCATAATAGATTCTTAACTAACCGAGGATGGTTATTCATGCCTATTTTCAGTTCTTCAAGATTTCATTACGTCAAGTTTTCAATTTGTCATGCTTCCAGTTGTTGTATAGAAGTAGCTGATCATTTCTTTTAAAAGGGACATTAGATGATAGGTATGATTGGGGATCATATTCGAATAAACATAACTGATTTTCTGTTGCATCAAAACCGCACCAATTTCTCAAACCGTTCAAAAGTTATTCTCATTCAAAGCTACTGATAAATCATGCATCTATCCATCATCTTTACTATAATAATGGAAAGAGCTGGCTCATACACGTACGTGATGTAGGAAAATTATGTTTGACACATCATCACGTCTGAACTACTGGACTGATTGATTTCAAATTTTGCATATAGATTCTTCATTAACCGAGGATGGTTGTAGGCCTATTTTCAAATTTTTTATTACGTCAAGTTTTCATTTTGTAAAGTTTTAAAATAGACCCTTGCGAAGCATGGGTTACCTACTAGTATAATATAAAAGCGAAATGGCACTGACTGACCCACTCACTTCTCATTTCATTCATTCATCATCGACAGAACTAAAAATTGACTTGACCAAATACGTTCATATTAATTTGGCAGGTTTGCTCAGTTGGCCTCGAGGCGCCCTGAGAATGGATTTGAAAAAATCAAAAGATACGCCAAAACCTGCGTTTTTACAGCGTTCTTCTACGTTTCTCAACCTCAAAAAAAATATAATAAAAACTATCCAACAAAATCTAATTTTCCTGGATTTTGATGTTTTTACCGTGAGACAACTATATGTCAAAGTCTTAATAAAATACTTGGAAAAAATAAAAATATCTTTCCAAAGCTTATCAAGTACACTTATCATTTCAGACCGGGCGTGACAGAGAAATTTAAAGTTTATCCTAAAATTTCATTGATCAGAAGACAGCTAATTTACACAAGCAGCAAACTGATCAATGAAATACCTTTTGACTTAGATTTCAAAATTAGTAAAAAGAGCGTCAGAGAGTGGATTAAGAGGGAAATATTTCTTTACCTTGAATATAGCAATTTAATTTAATTCTTTTATTTTCATTTTGTAGTCTTTTCTCTGCACATTTTTGTTGATTCTACTTTTCTCAAGTTTCTACTGTAATTATTAGTTGAATTTGAACCTAAATTCTCTGCATTATTTCGAAATATTATATTTTTCTTTCACTGTTTTGCAACTCTCACCAGCGGGCAAAGATTTTCTTTTTGCTGGTGATGCCTAGATTTATATTTTATTCAAGTAAATGTATGAGTAATTATATTTATTTATTTATATTTTTAATGATATGTCATATTATAAAGAGTTTGTAATATGATTGTCTTGAATATTTTAATTGGCAATAAAAATGAATGAAACTTTCAAGAACTAATTGGCACAAAGTGTAAAAATTTGGTACAGAAGTTCAGCAAGGGTCTGGAAATTTTGTCCCAAGAGGACTTAGGAAGTACTCAAGATACGCCCAAGATACGCGGTTTTACTAAGTTTTCCAAGCGTTCCCTACTGTTTTTTCTGCGTTTTCTCACATTTTTCAAGAACTAATTAAGAGAAAATTTTCAAATCTGGCGCACAGGCTCAGCTGAGGTATAGAAATGTTGTTTTTTAAGTGTTTTGTTATAACAACCAAGTTCCGCCCAAGATCGGCGGTGTTTGAGCGTTTTCCTGCGTTTTCCAGGCCTTATTTTTCAAATCTAATCAAATTTTGATTTCTCAAAGAACTAATAATTGACAAATCATGCTTAAATTTGCTATACAGAAGTTCAGCAAGGGTGTAGAATTTATTTTGTCATACTTATCTTTTAATCTCTGTTCTGTTCTAGTTTTTCCTATTAGAAAACTTTATTTGTTTTTCTCTCTAAAAAATTGTTGTTACTCTTTTGTTTTTTGCAGTGATATGAAATAGTTTTTTCTTGTCATGAACTTGATTTTGTATTGTATTGTGTTATTTTTAGTATTTATTTTGAATCGGACTTTTTGCGACTGCCACCAGCGGTCAGACTTTTCTTTTGCTGGTGGTGCCTGAAACAATTTTTAGTCTTTTAGTTCGGGGAGTTAATTTTATCCTATTTTCTTGTGATAAGTGTTTGATTTATTAACCTTTGATTTGTTACGTTGTTAAATTTTGGCAATAAAGAGTTTCTTGAGTGGGCTTAAACCACTCGTCACCTAACAGTCTACAGCCAAAGATACGCCCAAAATAGGTTTTGTAGCGTTCTTCTGCGTTTTCACAACTTTTACAACACCAAATTGACGGAACACGTTCAAAATAGGTACAGAGATTCAGTTAGAGTGTAAATATCTTATGCTGAGAGGACTTCAATATTTCGACGAAGATATGCTCAAAATTTGTGTTTTTCTAAACTTGTCAGCTTATTCATTATCTTATGTGCACATAATTGTTCCAATTTGGTAGGTCCGTGTCCGTGTACAGATTAATTGTTCAGAAGTACAGATTAATTGTTCAGAAGTACAGATTTTTTTGGGGTTTTGAGTAAGTTTTTCCAGGAACAAATGAAAGTCTAAACACTGAAGTGTAGCCTACACAGGTTTAACTTGAGTAAAGTCAGCCTAAAGCAAGCTCAATTAAAAAATGCAGTGAGCCTGCTGATCCTATTTCTTGATGATCCAGCCAGGGGTCCAGGTTTCCCTGGCTACACAGACAAGGCGAGCGAAGCGAGCCTGCCGGCTAGTCCATTCATTAAAAATTATCTGCAATATCATTATCAATGACCAGTTGTGCCTTATTTTTTATGATATGTAGAGCCAGCCAACAGATTACAGTCTATACTGTACTGAACACTTTTACAGTACTCTAATCAATACAGAACAAAAAGGATTCTATTTAGCATACTATATCGAGTAAAGGATCCAGTCGAAGTCAGACTTTAAAACATGTTCTATACAGAGGTTTGGCCAGACTCCTATATCTATAAAGCAAATATTTTCCACATTCATCTTCCATATTTATAGTACTTCCGATTTAGTACAGACCTCGTACATTTTTTGAGTGGTCCCTTAATATGTAGGTACTGCATCGAGGATTCACTGTATTTTTGAAGTGAATAAAAAATAGATAAATAATACTTATTGCTTTATCCAATATGTAAATACTGTAATATGTTTTGGCTAATACCCGATTGTATTACATATTGACCAATACGTGAATAATATGTTACGCCATTTTTTCCTCTAGCTTCTACTAATTGCGAAAATGCATCTAAGTAACAGTAAAGAATCGATAATAATCTGATAAACTGATATCAATCTTAATTTGGGAGAGTAATATTTGTCTGTTTTTCCTCTTCCAATACCATTTTAATGAGTAATTTTGAACAAATGGATTAATAAATAATCCGGCTTCCGGAATTCCAAACGTTGATAATCCGGATTCGTCTCTGGTTTAAAAATAATATTTTGTACCGACTGTCTCTGCTCTAAGATTTTCACCTTAGTAAGCTAATTGTATAAAACAAATTAATAACTTAGCTGCAGAAAGACTATCCAGGAACCACTCTATCCAGAGATCCAGAGAGTATAGAATCTAATTACATTCTTTATTATTCATTTAATCTATTGATAATTTGACATCTTGTGGGATCCAACTCTATTCTCCGTACCCATTAATCTTTTTAAGCTCGAATAGGTATTGTTCTATATATTATGTATGTCTATTTCACACAGTAGAACTCACGTAAGAAACATTATGCTCCTATAAATAAAATATGATAGATTGTTAGAAAAAAAATTCAATTCATAGCCTATCGCTTATCTGTTTTGGAAACTGTACCTGCTTATGATGAAAAATAAGCCTTTAATAAGGCTTATTAAAGGCTAAAAATAGGCTTTTAAGGCTAAAAATAAGCCTTTTTTAGGGTAATTTCGATAATCTAGATGAGGTCTTCTCCAGGTAATCCGGACTTTGGCGTTAGTCGTGAGCCTGGTCGGTCCTAGGGACCCACTATTTCCAGCATTTTACATAAAGTGAACAAAAAAATATAGTGATGTATACTATGACAGATCTTACATGCAACATTACTATAGTGAGGTCCACGTTATAATGGCAGTGTTTGATTAGCAATGGTATTGCTATCCTTGTCTATCATTCAACAAAGCAGATAGCGCTATCTCTTTCTCGCTTTGCTCTGTTGCCAGATCTTCTTTTAACAATGTGGAATTTATAATTAAAAAACAAAATATTTCATCCTTATTATGTAAATTTATTGCTTGATAAAATATAATTGATTATTTAAAACTAGAATGAACAGTTGATATTACATTAATAAACCTGAATCAGCTATCATCTATAGAAGGCATTGACAAGACAGTGATTCGGCAACGTTGTTCCGCTATCTTTCTCCACTGCCATTATAACGTGGACCTCACTATAGAAAGATACAGAAAATTAGAAGGTTCACTCTTAGGGTAATTTTCAATCTACCCTCAAGTTCTCGTTGCACAATATTTTCAAAACTTATGAAATTATAGTGATGAATACTATGATCCTTCAACCTACATGATCACTGCTAGAAACATGAAAAAAACATTAAATTGACAATATCTATGTTTTCTTATTATGAAAAAAAAAACATTTTAAGGTCATAAATAGTTGAATCTTATGGGAGTTCCAGTGTCCCTGGGATCACATCAAGTTCATTGGTTTCACTATCATCCTACTGAGAGTTGGTATTCTTCTCTTGCACTAAGAATGTATCTTCAGCATTACTATAATGTCATTCAAATCGTGATCTATAAGTCAATTTGTACATTCTTTGAAGTTTCTGTCCAAAAAGTACATATTGACTGCTCGAATTCAATCACTATTGCTTATTTAATTTTTCAATTACATAAGATTTTTGTTTTTGCTGAGGATGGTGCCCACATGAGCTCTACGCTGATGCCTGGTTAAGAGACGGTTCGTGATCACAGATGATCACACCATAAAATATTATATCCTATAGGTACTGAATAAACAGCTTGAATCTGTGATCACCCGCTGCTCCTTCTTCATCTCCATTCGTGCAAAATCATGACGTCAAGTCACGTGAGCACGCAGACCAATCAATTTTACCATGACAACCAAATTATTCAGTGTATCAGGGATTCGAAAAGTTCGATTCAGACACCTGCAGGAGCTGTTGCAGCATATCCAAGCTCCATCCTCCTCTGCAGAATTTGTAAGTAGCTTTCCAAATTAACATATCCATGAATGGATTCATTTTGGGAAACTGAAATCATGTATAGTGTTTATTAGGAAGCGGATGTTTTTTAAAGAGCTAAAGCTTCAAGTTTAACCTTCTAAAGTTGAATATTAAGAGGAATCTTGATTCTTCTCACAGAATGTGTTCTATAAACTTGGAATTTTTTAATTACAAAAAATAGCTAGTAAATAAATTACAAAGGTGTGTAGATGGTCACCTGTTTAGGTGACTAGCTGGAGTTTATAACTTGGATGAGTTCTATCAGGAATAGATTCTTATGGTAATATTTCAATAGAGTTGAAAGAGTTTTTCCAATTCTTGACAACCCCAACCATTTTTATCTGAGTTTTCCCAATTTGCATTATTCTAACTGTCTGTAGGCCTATGCTACTTCTCAGTCAGCACACAAAACTGTCTGCTCTGGGTTGTGGTACACCCCAGTATGCAACTTTCCAAGTTTAGTTTACTATTCACCAAGTTTTGAATTTTAGTTAATTCAAACTTTTTTTTATAAATCAACTTCTTAGTGAGTTTTTGTAGAATTTGTTTTTAGTTATCTATGTATTTGTCTGATGAAATTACCCACAATTTACAGGATAATCAGTTACCCAGATTTGAAAGATAATATTACGATGAATAAAAGAATCTTGTTTTGAAAGAAATGGAATGTGTGGATAATGCATGAGTGTACGAATAATTTTCATGAAAAAATATTAGTTTTTGTTGGGTATTATAAGAAAAGCCTTTAATACCTTCTCTTTTGCAAGAAGAAAGTATACCTACACATTTTTAACTCGAAGAAAATATATTACGTAAATAATGGTTTACCTATCATAAAAATAATTGAGATGTAGAGAACTCAATTCTTTTCAAATTGATGTTATTTCACCATTTTATGCTTTCCATCATTGGTTTAGCAGCTTTAGTGTTGAGTGTGAAATTCTCATGCAGCAACAAGTGTCAACTTGTTGGTATTCCACCTTACCCCACAGGGTTTAGGGATGAGGTTTTTCAATATGTTCATGCAGCTCCTAACTAGTCTTAACCTTCATCCGCTCGCGCGGGCGGCAAATTGGCCAATTTTTTTTAGAACTTTTGTTATATTTCCTAATGTGGCAATTAGTGAGTGGTGAGAGTGCCATGTAATCCTCCCCGACTATCTTCCCTAACTTGTTCAGCCCTTATCCAGCTCAGTTGGTGACTTGCTTGAGCATAGGAGTGATTTTTAGCGTGTGATTTAGGAGTGATTTAGCAGTGAACGGCCAAATTGCCGCCCGCGCGAGCGCTTGTGTTGGGATCTCCACCAAGAATTTTTCTGCAAATATCTCTTCAAATTTATCATTTTTATTCACATAACAATGCAGCATTTTCATCTCAAACCAATTTGTAATTTATTTATTTTTTCAAGTGATCTCCTATGACTTGTAAAATTGCAATAGCCTTACTGCAAGAAAACATAGAAGTGGATTCAGTGGATTGTAAACTTCTACTCATCAAATAGATATTTATCAAAATTTGGAAGAAGTAACTAAACTTTTTTCATTTCAACCAATCCATGATATTTCAAATGAACAACTTTTCATAAGACTAGTACGGCCGGTATTACACTGATTCTATCACATAAATCAATTATTAAATGCCCTTGATGAAAAATATTACAGTTATATAAATTTTTACATTTATTGAATTGAATTGAATTTATTGCCAAAAATCACATACAAATACTTGTAAAATACAATCACTAAAGTATGCAATATACAATTACCTACAAATAGACATTTATTGTAACTTGCACAACAATAATTATCAATGTAATACTCGGCACTACCAACATAAGAGTCCTTGTGTGTTGGCAGTGAGTTGCGGTTAACTTATTCTGCTTCAATTCTAGTCAAGTAAGAAAATATATAAAAATTAAATTAAAAAGAGCTAAAGAAAGTATTACACCAATATACAAAAGTCTCAAAGGCTCAGAAAAAAAATTGAAAACTCAAGAATAGTACAAACATACTATATGACAAAGTAGAATCCAATTAACCACTGTGACGTCTTGAGGCCATCATGAAGTGATTATTTCACACGGGGAATATATAAAACAATACAATAAAAAAAATCCTGTAAGATGATGTGGGAACATTTACAATACCTGGTTCAAGAACGTGAAAATGGAAAAACCATTGCTCAATGTTTTTAGTAACAATGCTTGTTGGATACAATATTATACTTTATACAACTAGTTTGAAGAATATGTTATGCTGAATCCAATAATCTATGCTTTTGCTTAAATTACGTGTCATTTGTTTATCTATAAAATCGTTTGGAATTTTATTTATAATGTAGCTGCAATAATATGTAAATTGATGCCTGCATATGGTTAGCTTAATAAGTTCTGTGTTGAATCTATTGTTAGGACGTGTGTTATGGGATGTAATGTGTGCAGGAAAATTAGATTTATTCTTATTGATATGGAGTATTATATTTTTCATATAATTCTGTCTTATTGTAGGGACCTTAAATTCAAGAGAAATTTCCCTACTAGGATAGAGTCGAGGTCTTCCTAATGCTGCTCTTATAATATGTTTTTGTAAGATAAATAATTTGTTCAGATGTGTATCATATGCAGCTCCCCATACTTCATTAATATTTTGAAATAATGAGTGAGCGTATGCAAAGTAAATTTTCCTTATAATGTCTATGTTTTTTATTTTATTTATTTTGTAAAAAATGTAAATGAGGTATTTCAACTTTGAGCACAAATAATCTATATATTATAATATAAAAATGTACTAATACCATTAGATCAACTATGGTCATATGTCAATAATTATATAAATTACATATAAAATGATCATAGATACTCAATAACAAGTCATTCTAATACCAGCCTGAAAACTTCACGAAGGCTACATAAATATTATAGGTCATTATAAGCTATATTATTTATCAAAATCGTATTATATCCCTGTAATAACTTATATAATAGGGTAGTTCTTGTAATCAGTGACATGGGAAATATCTTATACACTTTGAGAATGAATAAACCTAAAAAAATAAAGGGCGGCCAAATTGCCGCCGCGCGAGCGGAATTGTAACTCCACTAGGCGCGAGCGGATGAATGTTAATGAAGCTGCGGAGTCAAAAATTGTGTTCCAGATAATGTGACCAAATTACATTGTTAAATGATCTATTGTTGCTGTATTGAGAATTTCACACTCAACACTAAAGCTGCTATAACAATTGATGAGAAACATAAAATTTTGAAATAATGCATCAAATTGAAGAGAATAATTGAATCCTCTACAAACCAACATTCAGTACTTATTTTTTATATGCATTGTTGTTGAGTAATAAGCTCTGAAAATGCAAAAAGTTGGAAGAAAAACTGTCTTTTCAAAGATTTTATACTTTTAAAAGTGAATATCCCGAAAAGTAGAGGAGATATCACAAAAGTTTACTGAACAAAACTTGTAGGAAATTTATCTAGCTTTATTTTTGTCATGTTATTCATGTCGCTGAAATGAATTGTTTCCACGATATATGCGTGTAAGCCAGAAATGAAAAAACGAAACTTTTAAAACACCCTCGTCCCTTAAGCACAAGGGGTAGGGATGAGGACTTTTGATATGTTTACCTTCTAAGTAGTCCAAACAAAGCTGCGAAGTCAAACATTGTGCTCCAAACAATCCCTCTAAATTACCCTGGCAATTGATCTATTGCTGTTAAACGGAAGATATTACACCCAACACTATAACGGCTGCAACAATCGTAGAAAGATGCGTAGAATAATGAAATAATACATGAAATTGAAGAGAATATGATGCTCTATGAGCTCATGATTAGCATGGATTTTTTCAATCAATCGTTAAAAAGTCATAGAGCCAAAAAGATGAAAAATCGGAACCGGACGGGGTTTTCTTCAATATGTGACACCTTCGAGTGCTCATACCTATAAAACTATGAGAGATAATGGAAAAATGTTACAGATGAAACTTGTAAGCTAATTTGTAAGCTTTAATTTTTTATTCGTCAAAATTTTCCGAAATACGCATATTATTCGAGATATATTCAAAACCCAAAATATGGTACTTTCAAACCACCTCACCCCCTAAGCACGGGGGGAGGAGTGAGGACTTTTGATATGTTTACTCCCTTTCTGTCCTTAAAAGAGCTGCGGGGTCAAAAATTGTGTTCCAAACTTTTCCCTCTATAATCTTTCGTTGACTGGACTACGAATGAAGAAGACAATTTTCAAACTTATAATGGGAAGCGTGTACAAGCAAAGGAAACAGAGAGAAATATAGAAAAGCTCGCTAATGTCTTGCAAGTGTCTTTATAGAGTCATGGGAGAACGATATTGTTTTCATTTTATGTGAAGCATTTTCAATTTTAATTTACAGTAGCTAGGTTATTGTTGATCTTGGAGGGGTAACGCCCGCTATTTTTCACTTAGTCGTAACCGATCAAGGTCATTCCACTGCAAAAATGAAAAATATGCTTTCCCCCTCCTCAATACAAATGGACTCTTCCACAATACAGGCATGCAGTTGGCGCCTCATCTCTATTGTCCCAGACATTGTTTCACACGCGTCTTGACTAGTCTAGTGGAATACAGTCAAGAATAGTATAATAGTATAGCTATCTATCGCAGGGGTCTCCAACCTTTTTTATCCAAGGACCCACAATGTTAATTCTTGGGAGGCTTAGAGGGCCAATAACAAGGATGTACGTGGCATTTGACTTGTGGGGACACACACGACGGGGGATTTGAGGGGTGTAAAATTGTTATATTTCCATTAAAATAATATGAGGAGTTTCAAGTAGGTTTAATTGAAAAACAGGAAGAAACAAACCAATTCATTTCAATACAAAGTCCAATTTATTGAGTGTAAAAAGATCATAAGAAAACTTGACAATGCATGAATTTAGCAAGTTAAACAAAATAACTTTTTCAATAGTAATAAGACAACTTGACAATACACGAATTTACATAAAGTGACCAAACTAAAAGAGAATACTTATTTTTAGTAAGAAGATTGCATTTCTCTTCCTTTAGAATGTCCGCCCATTTATGATCAAACTTTGTGGTTCCGATCATTAACATTGTTTTCAAATGTTCATCTGACAAGGAAGATCTGTATTTGGATTTAACAAACTTCATTTTCTGAAAATGTCTGCTCACACTTGTAAGTAGATCCAAAAAGAGAAAACATAGCTTGAGCATGGTTTTTCATGTTTTTAGAGTCTTTTTCTGGGAGAGACATGTACAGTCCGTGCAGACCATTAGCTAATATCTCGCAATGGTTGATCGCTGCTTGTTTACAGCTAATTTTACACTTATTAAGAAATGGAGTGGCTAGTAAGAGAAGAGTACTGAACTCACAGTTGTTGTCAAAAATGTGTATAGATATATATTTTAAAAAATCTGTAGCAATAACTTTCGGCGGGCCGGACAAAATCCATCCGCGGGCCGTAGGTTGGAGAACCCTGATCTATTGTATAGATTGGTTTGTTTTTCAGATTGATTTCTACATGGATTGCAGGTTTGATGCCTAGTAAGATCAGACTCCCCCATATTATTATCTATCGTATATATAAATACTATCCTTGGATTACAATAGCATAAATTGTTAATTTTCTTGGGTTGGTATTACAATCAGTGAGCAGGCTTGTGCAGGTCGATCAGATAAAGTTGTTTACGTCGTAGCAACCCCTGAACCGACCAATTTTGAAATGAAAATATCAAATTCTCCAAATACTCGAATCCATAATTTTTGGCTTTTATTACAAAAACTTGACTAATTCCAAAATCCTGATCGTGGATATAAATTATTGTCAATTATACTATTGCCAACTTATAATAATACTCGTATTTATTAACACTGATATCCATATTGCTTTACGTTGATTACATTTCGCTGTTTGTATTGTGAAATAATTAACATTTGAGAATTATAACATTATAATTATAATATCATGAGAATTATAACATTTCGCAGTTATGAGAATTATAGTGATCCATTATTTTCAAGAAGCGACAATGATGTAGAACAGTAGTTGAAGAACGTATAAAGTAGTTGAATATCGTATTCCAATGAACTTGGTAAAGTTAAATATCACAGAATATGATCACATTTGATGAGTGAAATTTATTCATTTATTAATAGTTTATTGATGTTTTTATAAAGTTTTATCAATTATTGTCAACATTGTCATCAATTATCAACAATTAATATTTGATTAATTATTACCAAAATTCATATATTTAAATCAATTTACTGTACCGGTACATCATTAATAATTAATATGTTCTTTAAGGTTGTGCATCAGGCTGGCTAATGGAAACTTCTGACTTATAACATTTTCTAAAGTTTTTCGATTTGAATACTATTAAGTTATCAACATGAAATACATTTTTAAGGATCTTTTGATATTTTTCATTTTGAGATATGTGCGATTGAAGTTGAAATCTTTTAAATGAGTAGGCCTAATCTGGGAATTGTATAAATTCATCAAATTCTGAGGATACATTCTTCAAGGTACTGTTTATTGAGTTACATACTTGATTTCTAAGAATATCAATTCTACAGAAATTACTCTATTTCAATTATTCTTCGGAACTGGAATAAATTCATACAAAATTCATCTTCTTCTATATAATAAGAGAGAGTAGGGTTGTGTTTGTTTGTTCGTGTGTTCGTTTGTTCGCATCAAAACATGTCAACTTGTGAATTGCATACCGGAAAAACGGGAATGATTTAGATCTCCAAATTTTGCACATAGATTCTAAAAATATCAATATCGTGCACCTGGAAGCCCAAATTTCGATTAATTTTATTATTTTTTTATTTCAAATTAAAAAAGGAACATCTGTTTCATTATTGTTTTCTACCTGATACCACTTAACCTCAATAATATTGTTTTGATAATTGATAAATATTTTTAATAATAATGATAATATTTTTATTATACATATAATATAGTATTGTTTTGATAATTAATAAATATTCTCATTTTAACAAGCTCTGTATAATAATATGGTGAATGTGAATCGCAGCATAAAGAAATTATCTCAAAAACATCTGTTTCGAAAAACATAGTTTTTAAACTTCGTTTTCCTGATGCAATGTTTAGGCCTACATGTGACATGGATTATTAATTTTTCAGCTAGAACAGTTTTTTGAGACAAAGTGCTAAATAAACGTCTATAGTCTCATCAATGCTGTATCGGCAATATGAAAACGCATGCAGTTAATATGTCTTTGAATAAAGGTGTTGATATTATTTTACTTAAAGAAATATTATTCTCTTCCATTTTTATTAAATAAAGATTCCAAAATTATTCGAGCCCTGATAGAATGACTGACTCACTGTACAGTCAGTCGAAAATTTTAATATTGGAATGAGGGGTATTTTGGCAAGCTGAGCAAAAAAATAAGGTCATATAATGCATCTTTTCGTTATATTTTCAAAATGAAAAATGAGTTTTGTGGGTTGTCAAAACTCCCTCTGAAAGGGAAACTACTCAACTTATTCATCTTTTAGTAAAATAACAATGATCATCCATCCATCTATGATCTTCTATACTATAATAGAGGAAAGAACTGGATTATACACGTATACAGGTGTAAAGTATAGGAAAATTATATTTGACGCATCATCACGTCTGAACTACTGGACTGATTAATTTGAAATTTTGCATATAGATTCTTGCTTAACCGAGGATGGTTATAGACCTATTTTAAATTCTTCAAGATTTGATTACATAAAGTTTTCAGTCTGTCAAGTTTTCAATTATGTGTCATGCTTCCAGTTGTTGTATGGAAGCAGCAGAACATTTCTCTTAAAAGGGAAATTAGAAGATAGGTATGATTGGGGATCCTTTTCGAATGATAAAAACAGATTTTCCATCGCACCCAAATTTTTCCGCCATTTTGGAACCGCCATTTTGAATCCAAACTCCTTTTTTTAATTGAAATGTGGTCATATTACAGGATTTCCAGAGAAAATGTATGGTGGAAACCGCACATCGATATCTCAAGCCTTTCAAAATTTATTCTCATTCATTTCCTTTATTATAGTATAGAAGATGATATGTATATTCATAGTATAGAAAATGATGGATGTATCATCCATCTATAGTGAGGTCCACGTTATAATGACAGTATTTGATCAACTTTGGTTTTGCTATCCTTGTCTATCATTCGACAAAGCCGGTAGTTCTATCCTTTTCTAGGTACACAACGATGCCAAGTATGTTTTTGTCAGTGTAGAAATATAATTAATTAATGCAGAGAATCGGCATCGCTATTCTCCTATCTTTATCCACTGTCATTATAACGTGGACCTCACTATATCAAGTTCATCTCCTATACTATAATAAAGGAAAGAACTGGCTTAAGCACGTATACACGTGTAAAGGATAGGAAAATTTTGACGCATCATCACGTCTGAACTACTGGACTGATTTACTTGAAATGCTGCATAGATTCTTAATTAACCGAGGATTCTTATATTCTATATTATAATTATCATAGGCCTATTTTCAATTCTTCTAGATTTCAAAACGTCAAGTTTTCAGTTTGTCAAGTTTTTAAATAGACCCTTGCGAAGCACGGGTTACCTACTAGTATATAATAATCACTTTCCAATGATTCAGAAACTATCTAAAGCTGTAGGTCATCTCTCATAATAATTCTTCCCATTATCCACGCACAAGCCTTTTTCATGTGGACAACACCTTCAGAAAAAATATAGTTATTGGTTCGTTTCAAGAATTGAAATACATTGTAAAATGTATATTGTTTTCTTATTCATATTCCACCAACAATACTCATCAATAACAATTTTTACTAGCATGTTATTGAAATGGAATAAAAATCTTCAAGTACCCTTTCCAAAAATATAAATTATTTGATGAAATAATAGAATAAACGTAAAGGGTTTTCTGTTTTTGAAAACACTAATTTAAATTGTGAACCACTTTTTAAAAAGTTTAAAGTTGAAGTTTTTTAAAAGTTTTTGTGTTTTCATTATGGAAAAGTACCACATCACTCACAACACAACTATAAGGTTTTTCTGTTTCATTAACCATAAGAAAAGGTACTAGACTTGTGGAAATTTATTTCATTTCAATAATTTTAGTTGACATATAGGCCTAATGAAAAGTGAATGAAAAGTTATTCTGTTAAATTATAGCATTTCTCATCATCCCTCGAAAATAGAGATCCACTGATAATAATAATAATAATTCAGAGGCCTCCGTATTATCTTATCAGGCAGGCAAGATTAATTATTATTCCGAGACGGTCATTTTTCTACCTCTGGCTTTGATTGTTCGCCTTCAATTTATTACTCTTCTAAAGTCATCAGTTGTGAATCTGAAACCAGCCAGAAAACATCACCGCTCTCTTTATAATACAAATAGCTAATTTTATTGCTCAAATTTGCCTACATATTGTACTTTCCTCCGGAGTACTGTCTTTAATTGTGTAACAACAAATTGGTGAGTCCCTTTTAATTTTCATATGATAACTAATCGATTCTACTTTTAACATATAACCGCCCACCAAAATATTTTTAATTTACTTTCAGAACTTTGAATTTTCAATTCATCTTTGCACTCACTAGTTTGTTATGCGTTTCATACTCTAATTCGGATGATTTACTTCAAATTCCTGATTCCTGTTATACTCGTTATTCATTCATTTATTCATTTTCTTTACATACAAAGGCTCACAGAGATCCATGAAGAGCCTTATTTACACAATTAAATGAAACAACAATTCAACTTATATACATTTTGAAATGTAGTAAATAAAGAAAAGAAAGCAACAGCATTTACACAGTTGAAATAATCAAATTAATTTCATTCATATAAAGAAAAATGTGAAAAAAAAGCAAAAAGCATTTACTCAGAATAATCGAATAATTTCATTATTATAAAGA